>NC_136013.1:19190311-19315311 GCF_048128805.1 Centroberyx gerrardi
GGGGAGGAAGCACCTCCCTCAAGGGGGTTGGTGGGGGGGTGGATGCACTTTTAGCTGTGTGTGTGTGTGTGTGTGTGTCTTGTCGGGAGGGGCGAAGTAATAACGATTGCGTGGCATGTGTTCCTGTGTGCATTTCTAAATATATATATTTTCTGAGTGGGCTTATCTAGGCTGCTTAGGTGTATCCTGCATCTGTCTGTGTGTTAGTGTGTGTGTGTGTGCGTGTGTGTGTGTGTGTGTGACAACACTGAAGCCCAGCAGGTCGTGCCTCCGGTCAGGCCCATCTCTCACTTCCTCGAAGCAAGGTGCGGGTCAGAAAACCGCTTTTAACTTGGCTCACTCTTCCTCTTTGATTTGAGCAGTAAAGTCCTAAAGAGACAGTCCACTTCACTACCTGGCAGCTTCTCTCACCCCGGAACCTCAGTGTGTGGTACCGTGTCTCAGAGAATACCTCCACATCAATAAATATTTTGCGGGAAAGATAAAGACGGACAGGCCCTTTCTTTTGTTTTTTTTTCTGCTGTAACAAAAGATCACCCAACAGTAAAGATTTGATTTGTATTGATTTGATGCGGTGGGGTGAAATATAAAGAGAAGGGCATACCGTTTGACCCATTGGTTGGGTTTTCAGAGTTGTTGGTCGCCAAAGTAGCTCTGTGTTTTACTGGTTGAATTTCTTGTAAATCTGTAAGATTCTTGATGGTGATCTTGATGACGTTCATAGTTCAGCATCTCTAAAATATAAAGGATCCAGTCCAATAAAGTGTTATTTTGTCAGCCAAGGACTTCAGTTACTCACTATCCTGCAAAAGCTGGCATAATTAGTTTTAATTTTGTGCTATCAAGTATTTTGTAAGGTGTTACTATTAACAAATGGTGGGTATCTCATTTTGGAAAGAAAGTCTTGTTATGGAGACAGCCAGACAACCAAACCACTTCACCTTAGTTGCTCTTCCAGAAAATATCCCTAAAACCATTTTTACATGCTTCCTGCAGCTGCGCCGCTTCTCCACCTGCAAGAGGATTTGTTTGGAAAATCCTGCCATATTAAAGTTGGCTAGATGCAGGGTCAGGGGATTTCCACAATTGGTTTCTGCTGTATCACTATTTTGACATTTCGGTCGGCGTAATGCCTCACCCTCAGTAGCACAGGGATTTAAAGGGTTAGGTTGGTTTACTTAGGGATATAGTGGGTCAGTTTTTTTTTTTTTTTACCCTAGGCCTTTTGAATTACTCACCCCTAGGGCTTGAGAATACTCCTGGATAGATAGTCCATGATCTGAGCAGACTGTCCCCTCCAAAATGTGGCTATGAATCATGGGTATGGATCTGCCCTCCACACTATATACACTATAGATAGATAAAGAGCACTGCTGAACTATTGACAGTATTAGGAGACGTTCAGAAGGCATAGGCTCTGCTAAAGAATAAAAAATGAACCCTTTCAGTTGGAGCTGGTTAACCATTTGTGCTCTGTGACTGATCTTACAGTTTCATGTTATCTAGTTTGTGTTTCCAGTCCGGTCCGGTGGAAGCATCGATTTCCTCCGACCAGTGTGAGGGGAAGGAGATAAAGTGCTAGTTGGCTTCATTATCGGGCCAATCCCATCTCCTGCTCACAAGCTTATCAGCCGCCTCACACCAACTAACAAGCAGACGGTCACCAAAATAAACACGTCTTTGGACACGAGCGCACACGCATCTCGCTTCTCCTCCTCCTCCGTTTATCTCCTTCTCTACCTGCACTCTATCGCTCCCATCTCCCATCCCGTTTGTTTTTTTGGTTGTAAATGTTTTATTTCCATACGTTCTGGCACGAGGCAGAATGAGGAGCGGATGTTAGCGTCGGGGATCTTCTTTACGCAGCGGTGAAAAGAGTGAGTGCACCGCGAGGTTACTGTCACCTTGCTCTGAAATCCATCAGACACGAGCTGCGGCTACTCCAGCTACTCTGACAATGCCGGTCTCATCCATGGCATGAGAACATTACAGCCAAGAAATCATAGTTGATTCTTCACCTTCACTGTGTGTGTGCGCGCCTGTGTGTGTGTGTGTGTGTCCAAGAGGGAATGAACAGCCATTGAAAAGAACACAGTATATGGAACAGAGGGAGAGAGAAATAGAGAGAGCGATTTCATCTCCTCTCTCCCTGTATACATATCTGCTAGAATGTAGGTCAGGCAGCCCCAGTCACTCTCTCAGAGCCTGGGAGAAAGAGATTGCTCTGTGTCTGTGTGTCTGTGTGTGTGTGTGTGCATGATGTGTGTGTGTTTGCATACACATCCCATGAATACTGCATGTGTCCCTCATGTAATACATGCTTATTTGTGTGCAGCCCCCTTATCCTCATGTGCCATATGTGTGTGTCTGTATATGATGGGTGTGAATTTCTCCCTCTGTGTGTGTGTGTATGTGAATGTGTGTGTGTGTGTGTGTGTGTGTGTGTGTGTGTGTGTGTGTTCAAAATTCCTATCATGTATGTGTCACAGAAAATGTCACAGTGCTTTGGTGTCCTCTGAATGCTCTCAACCTATCACAGCCCACTTTCCATGCTGCAGTGTACATAACCATACAGTAAGGTTTTCATTACAGTTCCGTGTGTGTGGGTGTATGTGTAGGTATGTGTGTTTATGCGTGTATGTGTGTGTGTGTGTGCCGGAGCAGCCAATATTCCCAGGCTATTTACAGTGTGTACCCAGGCTTTGATAGATATAGGAGCCCAGTAAAGGCCAGGCACGGTCCCCTCTTATTCTCCAAGGAATAGACTAGAAGAAATCACACACACACACATACACACACACCCACACACACACACACACACACACACTTGTAGGATTATGAGCTGAGCAGGAGTGTACCAGTCCCTGGTCTGAGATTTCTTTGTATTGTAACAAAGGGAAAAGAATAGGAATAGGAGTGTGTATGTATGTGTCTGTAGATTTGTGTGTGTGTGTGTGTGTGTGTGTGTGTGTGTGTGTGTGCGTGTGTGTCCCTGAGTGTCTACATTGCAGTATAGAAGGCCTATTCTTCCCTGGCTGTGCTCTGTCACTGTCCTTGGTGCTGAAACTAGCAGCCTTCTCATTCGCTGCAATGACTGGCACCTCCACTCCCTGACTGGAATACCAATAAACACACACACACACACACACACACACACACACACCTAGACAGGCATGCATGCATGTATACACATGCACACACAGGCATAAAACAAGCATACAACACACAGTACACATACAGTACTCATACAGCATATACAGTACATACACACACATTCTTTTGTTCTGTCTAATTCTCACACTCAAACACACACACACACACACACACACACACAAACGCATATTAAATGATCTTGCCTTTGTTTTTTTGTCTCTCTCTTCTTCTCTCTCTCACACTAAACTCTTCCCATTTTTCAGTGTCTACTGTATCTTTCTTTCTTTCTTTCTTTCTTTTTTCTCTTTCTGTCTCTCTCTCTCTATCTCTCTCTCTCTCTCACACACACACACACACCAGGGGAACGTGGGATGTGTCGTGATGAAGAGTCAGAGAGCCGTGATTTCTTGTCAGCCTCCACATCAAGACCTTCATCAGAGGACAGACCCATCACTTACACTGTGATTATAATGACCAAGGGGCCAGGGATGAGTGTGTGTGTGTGTGTGTGTGTGTGTGTGTGTGTGTGTGTGTGTGTGTGTGTGTGTGTGTGTGTGTGGGTGGGCTTGTGTTTTTTTTAGATGGCTGGACATTTTATGGGGCAGGGGTAGAAACAGGTGGAATTTTGTTACAAATTTGCCTCACATTATTCACACAGATTACATGGAATTTTATAAAACACAGTGTATAGCCTTAGGGATGTGCTTTAACACCTGACCCCTCGCTCATTTCCCCCTGTTTTATCTGGAGTTCTGCAGTTTTACAAAGACATTTTTGCCGGTCACGCACACCCAGACGCACTCTGACTTTGTTTTAATGCCATTTCTCTGAATGGAGACAGAGCAGCCAGGTTTGGGTGTGAAACCAATGGCTTTAATCAAAATACAACCCAGCCTTTGATGCTGTTCTCAAAAATATAAAGGACAGAGGGACTACAAAAGTAAAAAAAAAAAAAAAACCATATAGTTGGAGTGGCTTATTGTTCCAGCGCTTCATGTTAATAGCAATTTTCAAAATTGTTTGCGTTATCCCCTTACAACCGAGCCACACTGTTTTCAGCTTGGCCACGCTTATTATTCACACTACAAAGGGAGGGAAAGGAATGGACAAAAAAGGAGAAAGAAAGACAAAAGTTTGTGTGTGTGCGTGTTTGGGGGGGGTGGGGGGTACAATAAGACCCCCTGCTGGTTCAAAGTAAAGTCAGCTTGTGCATGCATCTATTACAACCCCTCCCCCCACCCCGCTTTCCCTTTTACGTAACACACAACAGACATTCTGAACGCTCACTGTACGCCTATGGTTATGTGTGTCTTACGGGACCCGCTATTGTTCAGATGTAAGCTGCTTTTGAGATGGGCTGTGAATGACTGTAGTGTGTGCGTGTGTGTGTCTGTGTGTCTGTGTGTGTGTGTTATGGGCCGTCTGGTAGGCTCCCTACGGGGGCCTTCATTCTGTGATGGTCCCTATCCACTATCAACACCTCATCTGTTCTCTGCCATACATTCTCTCAATTAGCAGCGCTGGATGGAGAGGAGAGAGAGAGAGAGAGAGAGAGAGAGAACGGTAGAGAGGAAAACATAATATTTCATTGCACTCTGTTCATGTTCAATCACGCCTCCAACTCTTTTCCCATCCCCTCTTTCCCTTTCTCTCTGTTTCTATCTCTCTCTGTATCTTAAAGTGATTTTACCTTTTTTTTTTTTTAACCAGAGCAGCACATCTACCCCCTTGCCCTCCCTTCTCCTCTCTCCCTCCACTCTTCCCCCCCCTCCTCTAAGTCAGCGAAGGATGGAGAGCTGAGGAGAGAAATCATGGAGGCAGGCACGGATCATTAGCTATATTTGTCCCCACTTCCTCCAGAAGATGATAGATCTAGCTAATTACCCCATGTTGCCAAGCCTATCGCAAACGACAAGCGGCCGTCGTTATGGCGGAAATCAGCGTTCGCTCGGTGTGTGCCGCATAGCTTATGCTATATGACTATTCATGAGTCTGGAGTCAAAGGAGAAGCAGAAATTTCAGATCCTGCCATGGTTACGTGTGAATATGATTTTCCTGGAAATTATTTTAATGATGCATGTTCTTGTCTTCCTCCTTCTGTGTAGAAAATGAGTTTGGAGGAGACGTGGTGAGCCTTTCCTCTCCAGTTGAACGTCAGTCGGCCGCGGAGGACGCAGAGGTCTGGACCAAAGAGCTGTCTCAACCCCAAACCATTTCAGGTACAGTTTGGTGGATCCTGTTTTCATACCCCTCTTTGTTTTGTTTTTTCAACCTTGTTCACGTTTACACCTGTTCTGATGCAGTTCAGTAGGTCTTTCTCCCACCTAAACTGGTTTGATTACATTTTGGTTGATCCTGTTCAAGCTAAAGCCTGTTCCAGTTAAGTTTGGTGGATTATGTTCACACATAAACCAATTTTGATGGATGAGGTGATCCTATTCAAGACTACAGCGGTTCCATTACATATTTAGATGATCCTGTTTACTCCATATTAGTTTGTATACACTGCTTCCAATCATCTCCAAATCTGTTTTAGGAGATCCTGTTCAAACCTAAACCAAAGCAGTCCAGAATTTAGAGACTATTGATACAAATTAGGTTCCAGTACTAATTTAGTTGACGCTGTTTGCCCCTAAATCAGCTCTAACACCGTATGAATGCAGCTTTTCACACCTAAGCTAAAAAAAAATATTCTCACAAAGAAATACTTCAGTCTCAGATCCACATCAAATAGCAACCACTTTAGATAGATACTGCTCTGTTCAATCCTGAACCTGTTCAGTAACAGCTCTCTGTTTCATCCCCAGACCAGCAGTTGATAAACTGTTGTATTGTATTCAGATCACAGCTTTTCACGCTCTAACCAGTTTAGACACATGTGCCGCTGCCGTCACCCTCCAAAACCATTTTCCATACTTTGTACTGAGCAATAGCTACCGCTCACCAGATTTCAGTCTCTTTCTCTGTCTCTCTCACACTCCCTCTCTCTCTCTCTCTCTCTCTCTCTCGCTCTTTGACTCTCTCTCTCTCAGCGCCCACTCAGATGCTATCTCCACGCCCCTTCACACCAATTCAGATGCACTTAGCATCGGGTTGGCACACATGTTTACTGTCACTAGATGATGCATGGCGTAAATACCTATTTGCAGTGAAATTCGATAATGCCAGCGCAGTTTTGGTGGCTCCCCACTGGCACGCTGCAAAGAATACCAATGTGAGAGAGTGTGTGTGTGTGTGTGTGTGTGTGTGTGTGTGTGTGTGTGTCGGGGGGGTGGGGTTGGGCGCCATATGCCTGAAACGCATTCTCCCAAAACTTCAAGGTGAAAACAAAGGGAAACTGATAACGATGTGAATTGTTGTGACAGATGTCTGAGCCCCCACCTTCCCCCATCACCACCACCAAAATGATAAAGACACACACACGCACACACACACACACACACACACAATACTTGCGCTGTGTCTGGTTGCATATTACAATAATCCCTGCATCTCTTATCATGTTTCATTCCCAGTAATATCCCAATTCTTCTCTATCAAACAGCAAAACCCCCTTTCTTGGTTTTGTATACTATTTGTCTGCGTCTGCTGGCATTCTGGTGTCCTATATGGTGATGAAGACTGCACTAATAATAGGCATAGCCACTCTCATTTCCAAGGAAGGGAATTTACATGTTGTTTTTGTATTGATGCCGACTGTACAATCAATACGAACACAAACACAGTTGGCATTTGGATGGCTGCGTTTTCCATTATGTGAGTTGAATGAAAAGTCTAGCTGCATTCCAAACAACATCCCCGCATTTTCAAAGGGGGACGGTCTTCTATGAGCATTTAGTTTTGTGTTGAATACACTTGTGTTTATAGGCTTAGATGGTGTGCATTTGAAATGGGATGCAGCCTTCACTTAGTGTCTCATACAGCCCATTTCATCCCAGACTTTGTGTATTCTGAAAGTGAATAAAATCCCTGCCATTTAAGATGATATATGCTGCATAATATGCCACACGGATTAAAAGTCATGGATGCAAATTAGGAAATATGGTAGGAATTTCTGTCATGTTCATTTAAAGGCAGTGAATGGCAAATAAGAATATAAAGTACAGCGGGTGATTTTTACTAAATCGTCTATTGGCTTTGTGCATGGTTTTGAACGTAGTAACTCAAACGCCTGTGGAGGTCATTTGTGAAATGACATGGCGAACCACTTCTACGGAGGTTGAGTACTTCCACCTTGCTTGAGCGCTCCTAGCATTAACTTTGTGCCACAAAATTGCCCCATCAAAAACTGAATACCCATTTGGTTTGGTCCTTGCTGATTTAATGGGTTATTATACACCTAAAATGACTTTATTTTAATTTAAATGACAGATCTCACTGTACAACTACTTTTATATACTGTAAATAAAAGCAGAAGTAATAATAAAAACATTACTCAGGTAGAAATATACAAAAAAACACACTCAAAATATGAAACATACCAATATTTGTGCCAAAGCACTCTGTATATAGTATGGCATAATTTGCAGTTGAAATCCTAGTGGAAATAATATTAGCTGCTATTAATTGTGCGTATCAACTAGGAAATTCCAGCAGTTTTTTACAAAAAGTAAAATATACAGTATTTTCCCATGAGTTTGTGTCATTATATCTGTTTGGTCAACTGGTCAGGCTAAAATTTTGGCGCTCGGATCAACACCGTGGCTCTCCAGCAGGGCCTATAATTCCATTGATCCGGGGTCTAATTGAGACGCAGACAGGGAAGGAGGGGGCCTCCTCCTAATCCTCAATAAGCTGGCTAACCTTCATTACAGCCATGACATTTTCCCATGGGGTGGTGAGAGAGGGAGAAAGCGAGAGACAGAATATGAAGGGCTCTCCAGCATATGGCGAGCCACAGATGAGTGCCCGCTGCCTGGGCCCGGGTCTCACGAGGAGCCTTGAGGGAGGGAAGCGGAGGCGTCAAGACGGCACCGCCGCTGCCGTTATTGTCGCTGTTGTTTTACTCTGCCGCCGTGTTCGGTTGTTGGCGATGTCGTTCTCGGTGCTGATACAGTTGTAGCTGAAAAGCCGGGGCCCTCAGAGAGAGTCTGACAGCTTCAGATAGGCACTGTTAGTGTGTGTGTGACAGAACGTCCATCTAAACAAGTCATTTAATCTCATATTTAGTCTCAAAATCCTATTTTCCTTACAGCAAGGGGAAAATTCTGCCAATAGGTTGAGATAATTTCACTTGTTTCCTGTGCCTTATTCATTTCAGGAATTTTCCTGAATCAAGTGGCAATATCTTGAAACAGGGCAGATCACTCCACTAGTTTCAAGACAATTCTCGAAGCAGATCTTCATCTTTTTCACTCGTTTTAAAATAATAATCAACCCATACCCAGCTGATGAAAGCTTTTACATTTGCAGTTCTCAACACCTGGTGTCTGGTAGGACTTTCCCGGCACACAGGAAGTGATGCGTTTGACATTTCCAGCAGCAGCAACAGTGGTTTGTTTGAAGTAAACAGAAGAAGAACTGGGTAGTTAGCATAACCAGTGATAGCCACCATGGCTGAGCAGAGGAAAAAGACGTCACAGTAGTGGACAGGAGTTTGATTGACAGGTGATCTTGTCTTGCGATGAGCCCATTTGCTCTAAGAAAATCTGTGTGTGCAACATGGTTTCTCCTCCACACTGAAGTGGATTACAGTGCAGCTGAGGTCAGATGTTGAAGGGATTCTACCGCCGCTGCTCATGCTGCAGATTGTTCCAGAAAGACCTTGATAGAATAAAACAGTGTTGCCATGTTGAGACCGATGAGAGAGACTCAGCAAGAGGGGACTAGCTCGGCTTTTCTCACATGGCTGGTTCTGGATCACACACACACACACACACACATAGGTATATACACACACACACACACACACACACACACACACAGCACTGTATGCTCAATCTCTCTCTGTCTGAATGAGGTATGCCCGCCCAAGGGGAGAGCAGAGAGCTGGATTGATAAGTCGTTGCTTTCTTTTTTCTATTTTCCAAAGGAAGGATTTCCTCTCTATTGCCATGGAAACCACAGTTCCGCTTCATAGAAAAAAAAAAAATATTTATATATATATTTTAGGCTCGCTCCCACTTCCACTCACACGCAGACACACACACACACAGTCTTCCTCCCCCTTCCAAAATACTCCAGGTTGTTCCCTCTCCGCTGCACTAATAAGATTTACTAGGTATCCTTGCCTTTCATCATTTTATTTTTCTCCCGCTGAAACATTTATGGGCATTCATAAAGAAACACACCATTAGGGCTGAGGGCTCTACAGTACAGTAAGTGTGGCGTTAATAAATCATGTTTAATAAAAAGAGACATCCAAACAGGGCCACGGCCCCCGTCATAGTCCAAACTCGGCGAACATGAATATTTAGGGACATCTGGAAATAACAGAGCAACATTCACCAGCGTTCACCAGACTCCTGAACAATTTACGCTGCGTTAGCGTGGGGTTAGACCTACCTTTAGTGGGATATGTAGGTCTGACATGCATGAAACAGAGGCGGGAGGGAGGATAATGCTTACTCTGGCATATAGAAGATCTGAAAGGCCGAAATATGGAGTATGAGACAGGATGAATGTGTTCAGCACAGTAGATGTTGAATGGTGATGTGTCTACATCTGTGATATGACTGAGTGGATGGTCATACATGTATAAATGAGTGCATACATGGTTGGATGGGTGGATAGACAGATAACTGATTGAATGGGCAAAGAAATGAGTTATTTCACAATGTGTAAATGACAATATAATTCATTCCAAAATGATAATATATGTCCATAATTTGAAAAAGGAGACATTTTACTGACATTTTTCATTTTCATTTCATTTTACATAATGACTGGAACGTATTGTTGTTGTCAATCATAAGATGTTTGCTTGCGAAATACTATCATTTTTGAGGATGGAATTATCTGTGTTTTTGAAGTATTGAGTCATGAATTTCAGGTAAAGGCTTTTTTTTCTCAAAAAGGGAGGTCTCAGTCGATTTATCAACTAATCAATCAGTGAATCTGTCCTTAGTGTCTATGCCAAATATCAGTTTTTGCGTCATTTTTATTGATTTTTTCATGTTGTATGAGTATGAGTTGTATTTCCTGAAATATCTCTGACCTCGTAACAATATTCAGAGAAACTGATTTGTGATTGAAGAGATCTCCAGTTGTCATTTTATATGATTGGATTGACTTGCAGCAGGACAATTGTATCAGAAAAGAGATTTTATAAATCTGACTTACTGCTCTATGACTTAATATGACATTAATCAACTAAAATTTTCTTTAGTTGGGAGATGGCCTGCTTGAATATTGAGACATATAAAAGCATATGTATGCACTGAATGATGTGAGTTACTACACTACATGAGAGATTAAGCTTCATTCTGTGTAACTGTATGTAAATATGTAAGTGTGAGGACTTTTGACGTGCAAATATTACATGTGAATGACATGTTTCATAAGGAAGGAACATGTATACAAATTAGAGCTATTAACTGTGAGATGCTGTGTGTGTTGTGTGTGTTTAACAGCTTGTCTGTGCCTCTTCTGCAGATGGAGGTGGATGCGGACGATAAGCGCCATCGCACACGCTCAAAAGGTATCTGCACGAATACACACACACACACACACACACTCAGCGCTGTTGCCATTCAGGGTGACCTTCCCTCCCCCAACATAAACACACATACACACACACACACGAGCACACACATAGACACACACCGCTGCACAAATCCCAGACTGTCACACTTCAATTGCCTTCTCTCACTATTCTCTCTCTCTCTCTCTCTCTCTCTCTCTCTCTCTCTCTCTCTCTCTCTCTCTCTCTCTCACTCTCTCCCAATCTCGCTTTTTATATTTCTTTCAGAAACAGAATGAGAAAGTCCACATTTGAAGAGTTTTGTTCCAAAATGAAATATCCACCACTTGGGAAAAAAAAGAAAAAGTGACATGTAATCTTACAAGATGATGCGTAGCGCAAAATGAAAACAAATTATGGAACTTTTCAAAAGATATTAGGTAACTTATACACTTAGTTGACAAAATGATGACACTCTTTTTGAATAGCTTTTATTAGTTTTCAGAGTTATGTTCCAAGAAATATTAAAGCGCAATAAACATCAACATATGTTCACAAAACTTGGATACCCAATCTCCAAACCTACCCCATACACCCAAAACTGCAATAAACATTAAACCAGACTTGAATCCCCCCCCCCCCCATCCACGCTCCCACAGGCTTACAGATCTAAAAAACCTAAAAAGGGGACTCCATATTTTAATGAAGGCTTGAGAGGACCCTCTTGATGCATATTTAATTTTTCCAAACTTTAGAAAGTACGTCTTTGACCGAACAAGGAACGAGGTGGCGGTGACCACTGGTTCCGCATGGTGAGGATCAAGCACCTCACAAGCAGCGCTCTGAAGGCTTTGACCACATGGGCTTTGTCTGACAGAAAGATACAGGTGTCCTCTGCTGGGAGGCCAAAAAGAGCGCAAATTGGATCAGGGGCCATCTCAACTTCCAACATGTCACTAAAGGCTTTGAAAATTTAGATTAGATTAGATGAAAGTTTAATGATCCCCGTGGGCAACCCGGGTCGCTGCAGCAGCAGAGAGGATAAAGGTACAAATAGAAA
This sequence comes from Centroberyx gerrardi, assembly GCF_048128805.1. Taxonomy (NCBI): domain Eukaryota; kingdom Metazoa; phylum Chordata; class Actinopteri; order Beryciformes; family Berycidae; genus Centroberyx; species Centroberyx gerrardi. The sequence goes on from NC_136013.1 coordinate 19,202,146, forward strand.
CAGTAACAGAGTAAATACAACAAGAAAACAAGTAATTGTAGGCGATTGGCGCTATTCAAAGTATGAAGATGAACCTTTTAGTGATCCAAAGTTGGTTTTGCCTGTAGATTCATAACTTCATCAGTCTTCATCATTAGTGAAGTCAAAAAACTTTAGCTGTCTGGCTTTGCACACTTTGTTCAATTCCTCACTTTTAGTCAAATTTTATGTCTATTTTACGAATTCCCTAAACAAGCCTGGCAGGTTTAGACGCATGTCATTAATGGATCCCCTGTATTCTAGAGATAATAAATGACAAACTTAAGGTAATGTTTTTTTCCCCCAAAATGGATATATAACATTTTGGAACTGAACTCTTCTCTTTACACATAAACACAAGCTAATTTTACTGAGCTTCATATTTTTTGTTTTGCTGGTATGTTATTTCATGGCAGTCCTACGCAGATCATAAGTCACAATGATAAACTATTCAGCAGATTGCTTTTTATGTGTTATTCAAAGAGCTTGTGGATTTAGCATGCAGAAGTCACAGTCCTGTTTCGTAATCATCTGCTCTCTCTCTCTCTCTCTCTCTCTCTCTCTCTCTCTCTCTCTCTCTCTCTCTCTCTCTCTCTCTCAGTGCCTGTGGATCCAGCATTAACAGAGCTCTTCAGGTCAGTGGGATTGAAAAAGTCCACTTCATGTACACGCACATACATACACCTACACAAACACACCCACACACCCACACACACAAATGCACAGACAGGCGGAAAAGAGCCAATATATAGAAAGGAACAAACGCAAACTCACACCCACTCACACACACACACACACACACACACACACACACAAACTAGGCCTCTTGTAGTCTTAATACGTAGGTAGAGACAGTCAAACAGTGGCTGTATCACCTGTCACGCTGTCACCTTGCACTGCTCTTACCAACCAAAGCCATTTTCCAGCCTTTCCTCTGCTATCTGATAGCTATCTCTGCATTTACAACCAATCACTAAACCCTAGATTTCAATCCTTCTTTCTCTCTTCCTGCCTCTTCTTTCTCTCTATCTCTTTAGCCATTAAAAAATACTCATAGATAGTAAACCCCCCCCTGTCTCTCTCTCTCTCTCTCTCTCTCTCTCTCTCTCTCTGTCTCTCTCTCTCTCTCTTTTTCTTTGGAGAGCTTCAATGTCACACAAGATAATAGCAGCGAAACAGTAATAATAGCCACAAAAATCTCTCTTCCTCCAGTTAATACAATTTTCCTGTATTAAATATTAATTAAGAGGGTTTTCTCCTCTTTTAATGTTCCGACTAGATGAGCTAAATAATTCTGTTTTTGTCTCATGTACTTGACGATATTTAGCATGATAGCCAATTACCAATTCATTACCCATGCAAAACAATTCTTTCTCTCTTTCCCCGCCTACAGCCTTAAAGTGCTCGTTGGGTAAGTGGAGTGGGCGGAAAGATAGGCTGCAACTTTATTTCGAATTTGAAGCTTTTCTTTGTCACTTTGTGAGAGTTTCTTTCCAGTATCGTTTTGTAAGAGCCTGTTTTAAAAAAAATGCAAAGATGTGAGCAAAGAATTAAAATGCATGAAGGTGCGTGTTAAGCGAGAGTGGGTATCTTAACGAAATACTTCTGAACCACCTGCCACTGTTGAAGATTATCCTGAATTGACCCTATACTGTATACTGGCATTTTAGCAGCTATGTTAGGCTTATTGACTTACATGTGTTACAGACTGTGCAACATAGTCTATTGATAGGATAAGGAGTGTAGCCTAAAGGATCTAGCTGGAGTGCATTAATGTTAGCCACTCAGCCCGGGTGTCCACACTGGTTGGTAGATCCAGCTCTGCCGTGCACAAACAGACCCGACCTAAGCTGCGGAATCATCTTTTTCCTGGTAATTTTCCCCTTTTTTACTTTTCTATCTACCAATCCCGCCATTATGGCCACAATACAAACCTTTACTCGATGTAATGTAAAACCTGTTTGGAAATTCGAGGGTGGATATTTCAAAGTGTCCTCTACTTGCCTTTGCGATTTGTTTCCACCCTAGGATGTGTGAATTTCATTTTGTCCTTGGCTGTGCGTTAGGAGGTGGTTGCAGCTAAGATAAGGGTTCCTGCCCACCTATATATCAATAAATAATATTCCACCTGGAAGATTACTGTGTAGCCCTTAGCTGATATTCATAGATAGTACAAGGTGTACTCTCTCTCCTCTCTCCCTCTCCCTCTCCCCAATCCCTCATCCCTTTCCACTTTCACTCTTTCCCCACCATTTTCCATCATTCTCTCCTCCCTCCCTCCCTCTGTTTTCCTCTCTCTCTCTCTCACTCTCTCTCTCTCTCTGCTGCTGCTGCCTGCAGATAGTAATTAATCAGGGGATCGAAGTGAAGCCTATCTCCAGGCCGAGGCGTCTATAATGTCGATAATGCTGCTCGATGGCCTCTCTCCCCCGAGAGCTGATAGTCTTCAGGACGAACACGCTTGACTTTGCATGGCGCAGCCTGGGCTGGGTCAGATAGGCTGTTGCTGCTGCGTGTGTGTGCGCGCGTGTGTGTGTTTGCATGTTTATGTGTGCGTACAGTACTTAACTTCACGCGTGCATGCATGGAAGCCTGCACGCACATACACATGCACTGTGCACACATACGCACCCACAAACAAATGGGTGGAAAATGACATTTAATATTAGAGGAGTCAGGTCAGAGTGAGAGCAAATTACAGCGAGTTTACTTGAAAGTGCATGACTGACTGAGGGCGTTGAATATAAGCAACCCAAGTGTAGTGTTTTAGTATAGACATACACAGCACATATGATGTGATGTAACTGTCCCTTGTGCTTTTTTGGGAGAGCATCTGTGTAGAAGCCCAGCTTGGATGTTAAGGGGAAAAAGGGTAAGGACAGGTATGTGATTGTGGTTATCAAGTTGGCACCTGCCATCCTCCCACACACACACACACACACATACACACACACACCGGCTCTCAACATTGATCAGAACTATACCCATCTACTCTACCCTGTTTAACTTAGCCTTACACCCAGTTCACAACATTACCCAATAATTTCTAAACTTGCTATTGGTCTCAACAACAATAGGCTAATGGGACGACTGACCCTGCTGGCTTGAAACAGCCCGCTCTGCAGCTCGGAAACCGAATTGTCCGAATAATCGTAGGGCTGCAGGACGGCTGACCGAAGAAACCTACGATGAGCGAGTGTGTTTCTGTGACTTTCACTGACACGGTGCTGCTGGTGCTTACAGATAGAAAATGACACCACAGCGGCACACAGTACAGGATACAGGAGACATGGAGACCGCGCGCAGACATAATTCAGCAGGGCAGGCTCGATGAGAAGGGGGAGGCGGTTGAGAGTGTTTGCGCTCAGTGTGTGTCCATGTGTCGTTGCAGCTGCCCCACGTCTGGCTGCGACGGGAGCGGGCACAGCAGCGGCAAATATGCAAGACATCGAAGGTAAAGGCACCCTTTCCCATTCACGGCTCCCAATTACATGGTTGAATTTCCTTTATGAAAGAAAAAAAAAAAATAAGGATAGCTTTTATAGAGACGCCATCTCAATAAACCTCATCATCGTTTTCATGGGGGGGTGGGGGGGGGGGTGAGCTTGACAGACAGCTCACAGCACAAACATTACCCTCCAAATCTCTTTTGTCGTTTGCATATTTACAGTCTCATATGCTAATCATGTTTATTGGGGTGTATACGCACTGTGCATGAGCTCAAAAGGGAAGGATTGCTTTATGCCAGAGACTGTATGGGAGAGGCATTGGGCTGAAAATTGTCCCCCAACCCCCCATTTCTGGAAATAAATGGTTCCTCCTGCAGTAATCCAATTTCAAAAGACAAAAAGAGCTGTCTTACGTAACTAGGGCAGCGCGGGCTATTGCTAATTACGGTGTTAATTCGTAGGGAAGAATTCCCCTGATTTTAAACAATGGCCGAGATTTGTGAAGATGTTGTGTGTTGGGGTATGTTTGCACAGTTGAGTATTGGTGAACATTAAGTGCTGTACAGCAACAGCAACAAAGGCCATTTCACTGCAATGAATTGATCAATATGAAAGGCGATGGATGTCTTGCTTGCAGGAATAAGGAATTTGCTCAATTGTTTGCATGAATTGCAAAATTTCAAAGAAAATTACACACCATGTAAAAGCTATCAATATGTAAAGATGTTTTCAAGGTGGACGTCTCAGTGCCCAAGGCTGGCTCACAGAAGTAAACCACTCGCCCACTTGTTTGCATGAATCAAGGAAACCCAAGGAAACGAAATCCAGAGTTGCACCGTTTCACCTCAACCAGGTAGCCTTTGCAGTCAGTCCTTGTGTGCTTTTGGGCTGAAGCGTTCAGAACAGTTAAGTAAGGCGGATAACCGCTAAAGCCCCTCGTTTTTTCCCTCGTCGCACTCCCGCGTCCGCACAAAAGGCACAAGGTTTCTCGTCTCCGCCGGCCGGCCAAATGAGAGAGGCGTACAGTCCTGGCCCCGGCTTTAATTGCCGGTGTCAGGGCTGAAACATGGCCGTGCAGGAAATGATCAAGTTAATGAAACGTTTTAATTATTCAACATAATTGTGGAACGTGATGAGCGTGTCGGTGAATCCCTGGTCTGGCTGTTCGTACGAGGTGTCTCTCTCTCTCTCTCTCTCTCTCTCTCTCTCTCTCTATCTCTCTCTCTCCGGCATGCACACTCATGTATGTTCACCAACACACACACACACACACACTCACTGCCTCTCTCTCGTTCTCTTTGTCTCACACACACGCGAACACTTGCTTTCCCATGGTGCTATCCCTCATCCTTATTACGTGCCATTCTCTCCAGTGATAGAACGAGAGAGATCAGTCTGTGTTATAATTACTTGCCCTTGTCTGCTCGGGGTCATTACTCCAAGGCCCCCACCCTCCCACCCCAACCCCAACCCCACCCACCCACCCACCCAACCAACCAACCCCCACCCCAAAGCCCGTATGCCCACCGGCTTGAGCCCCTAAGGCCATCCTGCACATCACCGCAGGGCTGACGGGCGCTGGCGTATTGATTCGACAGATAGAGAGAGAAAAGTGCCAAAGACAGAGAGAGAGAGAGAGAGAGAGAGAGTCTTCTCTCTCTCTCTCTCTCTCTCTCTCTCTCTCTCTCTCTCTGTACTACCGCACACATACCCACACGCATGCACTTGTCCGCCGTGCGCGCCAGATAATTAAAGATAAATAAAACAAACAAGAGGATATCAGTCCATCAGCGCTCCCCGAGACCCCCTCCTATCTCTCTCTATCTCGCTCTGGCTCTCCCCCCACTCTCTTTTCTTCCCCTCTCTCTCTCTCTCTCTCTCTCTCTCTCTCTCTCTCTCTCTCTCCCCTCCCCTTTCTCCCTCTCTACATTCTTCTTCTCCTCCTCGCCTTCTCCCCTCTTCCTTCTTCCTCCTTCCTGCCCTGTGTCTCCTCTTTCTTATCCGCTCTCTTTTTCCCCACCTCTCCCTTCCTCCCTTCCTTCCTTCCTTTCTCCCTTCCTCCTCCTTTTCCCATCTCCGTCTCTCTCTCTCTCTCTTCCCCTCCCTCCCTCCCACCCGCCCTCTCTCTCGGCTGTCTCTGGCAGAGCTAATTCCCTCTTCAGATGGTGCGGCGCTCATTTGCATACTTATCAAAGTGTTTGGACTATCCGACAGAAGCTGTAAGAAGGTGGGGTCATTAATATGTTAATTAGCCCCCCCAACCCCAACCCCCCCCGTCCTTTTCTGCCTTTTGACGCCGGCGCACCATCCGTATCCTCCACCTCTCCCTGCTTCACACGCAGCCTTTGAATGTTTGAATACCTTCAGAGGCCCCGCAAATGCCATAAGACTCCACACATGGGGGTTAGGGGAGATTCACAGCTATCTATATTGTGTGTGTGTTTATGTGTGCATGTGTGTGCTCCATATAGTATCATCAATTATATGTCTAGGGTCATGGATTAGCAACATTTGTACATACTGTATGTGCATAGGAACTGTCAGAGCCATGAGATGAACTGGCAACACAATTTGATGCCCACCACTGAATGTGAATCAAAAGCTTCTCTAAAGGCATATTTCCATGTGACATTTCCATGATATCTACACGCTGCTCCGTATAGAGCTGGTTTCATGGACATACATTACGTCTAATCCTGGACTTCAACAAAGCGTAGTTAATGAAGAATCTCTCCATTCACAGCGATTCTCAGTCAAGGACTAGAATTGAATTGAATTGACTAGGCTTAGTCTGCATACAGGAAGCTGCTCCAGTGTCTGTTAAAGTAACATGACTACAATAACTGTCCTTTACATAAGGCTTCCAGGGTCAGTAGTTTGTTCACTAAGCTAGAGGACGGGGATGGGGACAATTTGTTAATACTGACTTAAATGCTAGTGAGCAAAGATTAATGGGCCCTTCATGGTGTATGGCTATTGTAACAAGGCCTGGCTGGCTGTGCATTGTAGGTTAGTCAGCGCCTATCATGTTTGTGGATATAGATGATTAGCTTGGTTACTAACAAGCATCTGTGGCTGATTAATTGAAAATGTTGAGGGAAGTTGAGAGCAAATGTTCATGCAAGACACGTTGGGAATTGATGTTCTTGATGAAGCTTGTTTTATGGTTTGCTGTTTACTCTTTGAGAGACGTAAAGTGGGTGCGAAATTCCATTATGCATTTTTCTGTGGGAAAGAAAAGTATCCAGAGACAAAAGTATTTTCTAAAGTAGGTTTCAGTAATGTAACCACTATTGCAAAAGCCAGCTAACTTTTACATTCCTATGAGTTCATCAATTTATAGATGTTCAAGGTCTCTAACAGCTACCTTACTGAACGTGTTCATGTTTAGTAGAGTTTCCTCAGGTCTCATCTCTCCTGTCTGTCCCTGTGCTTCTGCCAGCTCGCCATTGGGTGGCTTGCTGGGACTGCATTATATGTGGTATAGGAGACTGAATGTGGAGGGGACCATATTATCACAAGCCCTTCTAAATTGGGGATAAAACACAGTGTGACTTTTCCCACAAGAGACTGTACAGGAGCTTGTGTTTTACCCCCATTTCGTTAATGGCCGCGATGGTTTTTTCCTCCCTTCGTCCTTCCCTCTAGGTATGGGAAGGAGAGGACAGAGTTGAGGAGGACAGTAAGGTAAGGTAGGGCAGGGATAGAATAGGATAGGGTGGGTAGTGTGTAGCAGACTAGATGGGGGTAAAATAGGATAAGATAGAGTAGGGTGGGATAGAGTGTTTGTACATTTGTGTAAAAGATATGACACTCACAAAAAACATGAGATAGGGAAAGTGTGGAGAAAAGAGGGCGGAAGTAGAGGAGACGAGAGAGGTGAAGCAAGGTGGTGAGGAGAAGGGAGCCCTAACCCCGTTCGCTCCGACAATAAAATGCTCACAAATCCACCTGGCCCTTGCCGCTGAATACATCTCTCTGTCTGATGCACCAAACCGAGAGGGCGTTCTATTCAGCCCACTCAGGGCAGACTTAATAATTGCTCTCACTTTGAACGCAATTTCCTGGCCGGGGGGAAATGATTGACAGATTGTATCCATGGTGTCAGGGGGCCAGCCACGCCCCTCCTGACTAAGGCAGAAATTAGAGAACAGCGGGAGCTAAATTACACCTTAGCGAAGACCTCTGGCGAGAGGACAGGAAGGGAAGCATGATGAATGAGAAAAGGATCAGAACAGAAAGGTAGAGGGTGAGCCGCGTGGGAGCATGGAGACGATGAGAGGAATGGCTTGGAAATACATTTGTAGCCACACACAAGCACACGCATGCAGACTCTGGTACACACACACACACACACACACACACACATACACACACAGACACACACTGGTAATGGGTCTACAGTACTCTTGGAGTGCAGAGGGAGAGACACTTAAATGCCATCTCTATAGTTGGGATGCTATTTACTCATGCTCTCTCTCTCTCTCTCTCTCTCTCTCTCTCTCTCTCTCACACACACACACACACACACACACACACGCACACAGTCCTCTCCACTCTCTCTTCTATGTCATGCTCTCAAAGCACTCAGACTGATACGAGAGCAGCCAGCAACCAGCAGAGTGGCACAATGGGTCTCGGGGTATCTACAGTAGAATAGCTCTACAGCGGTAGGAAGGGGGCAGAAGAGTGACAGAATTTTGGTTGGTGCCACTGTCAGGCTGCTGGTGGAAAATCCACTGATAGACACCATGTACTGTGGCTGCGCTGCAAAAAATGTCTACTTTAGTCTCATATTCAGTCAAATCTTCCTAAAACAAGTGAAACATTCTGCCAATGGGGTGAGATAAGTCCATTTGTTTCCCATGTTGTTTCACTGGTATCACTGGTGTCAATATCTTGACACAAGGCAGAATATAGCAGCAGATCACTCCACTAGTGTCAAGACAATGACAATTTTTGAATTAAGTTGATATGCATTGGAGACTCACCTGACTGGATTTTATCACTTGTTTAAAGAAGCACAAGATTTTAAGACTCAATAGGAGAATAACTAAATAAGGTGGATATTTTTTGCAGTGTGGGGCGTTCTTGGCCCGCTGGTGGCTGCTGTCTGATGGTCCAATACGTGTTTGCTGCTAAGAAAAACAGACGGTGTAATGTATGTCCACTAGCGGGGGGGGAAATGCTATGGTGGCTGCTGCTACCTTACTAATTAATGACTGATACCAAGTCGTCTCTGAGCCGCTGACAGTCCACGAGATGCCAGCTATGTGGGTAAAGTAGCAGCAGCCCGGCTTCAAGGGCCCTCGACTGGAGCAGAGCCTTCAGAACAGGCTCTTCACCTGGAGAGAGAGAGGGGAGAGGCAAAGGGCAACAGATTTACACACACAGACACACCTACACAACCACACACACATCCACGCCTAGGTAGGCTCTCTAAATGTGCACGGACACACACACACACACACACACACACACACACACACACACATCGTAAGCCCTCACACACACACAACCTACTTCACATGTAGAGCAGCATTCCCAGCTGAGTGCCTCTCTCCAACCTGGCAATTTCAGCGGAAAGAGAATCCGGCTAAAGTACACAGGGCGTCATGCTGATTTCACAGCAGGGAGTTTGAATGGCAGAATGGCCTCGCTATAGCCCTCGTTACTGATCCGCCAAGATCCTACTCATCTGTTTCAATAGCACTCTATCGCCCGCACTTGTGTGTGTGTGTGTGTGTATACAGATGCAGCCGTCGCAGAAGTCCCACTTTTTTACAATCTTGCTGCAGTGCTGTTGCATTGTTGCTCCGCTCCTTAGAGGCATTGTTAGGAAAATCTTGTCTAATGCAATGGCTCCCGATGAGCCACGAAACACGCACGCACACACACACACACACACACACACTACACACACACACACCCCACTGTCTGACAGTGATGTTTTGGGTGACATTTAGTTTCTAGGCTGCACAAGATGCTCCCATAAATGAATCATGAGTAAATCTGTGAGGTGTGAATAATAGATGGGAGGAGAGGTAAAAAACAAAGGAGTGCTGTTATTATTTGTTAATAAGACACTCCGGAGCATCACTAACTAGATCTCATTACCACACTACAGGCAGGCACGCACACACACACACAAGCACACGCACACACACTTCCTCCCACCCACATACACACACCTTGCGCACACACCCCACATGCCAAACACATGCAGAAGTCTCCCCCTGCATGACTATTTTTACCTGTGAAGCCTGCCGTTGCTTAGCACTCTGTAATTACATCCCACACTCCGCCAACGAATGATTACAACCAATGATGGATGGGTTAACGCTGTCACCTAAGCATGCCTCAATGCAAAACTAATTACATGACCGTACATGTGTCATATGCCTGATACATGTGATATCCCTCTCAGCCTTCTGCCATTACAGTGGAACAACTATGATAAAGATGGATGGCACGGTGTGTCTCCTGTTAATCAGCAGATAAGAGGTGATGAAGTGACCCCGCTGTTGATTGATAGATCATATAGCTCCGTGGTGTCTTACATATAGACTACCTACTACGGTATGTGCTGGAGTCTGTTTTGTTTGTCTTCCTTCACTCACATTCACATATGTGACACCCTCCATGAAGTGTCACTTGGCTTTGTTTGCCTCAATGAGCACTTTAATTAGTGAGTCATTTTCTTTATTCTTTGCCAAAGTAAAGTTGGCGATACTGTAATAGGTACACTAATCTTAAAGTAATCAAAAGTGGCATGACTTACAGCAGTAAAAAACAGCAGTAAAAATTATACATTTTTATTCTCTTGGCAAAAAATGTGACGTTTCAGGCATCAAAGGCCTTCATCAGAATAATCAATCAGGAGCACTGGCCAAAATATATATCCCGTTGTTGATTATTCCACTTCTGATCAATACAACGACTTTATCATTATCTTCTATAATATCATTGTGAAATATATTTATTACTGTGCGCTCAGAATGCAAATTGTTTTTTTGTGCTTTTTCACTGCTAAAAAAGGTGGCACACTATAGACTTTCTCCACTGTATGGCAAGGAAGTTGTGTAGACTGTGTGTGTGTGTGTGTGTGTGTGTGCAGTAGGCAATGTGGGTGTTATTTGGATGAAGAGATGGGGTGTGTGTGTCTGCTTATATATGCAAGTGTGTTTGTGTGTGTGTGCATATGCCTGGGTGTGCATGCAGACATGGGGATGTGAGGGGTTGCGTTTATGATTGCCACGACTGCAGCTGGGGCTGTGGGCTGAGTAATTGCCTGTCTTGGTAGGGAGAGCGTGTTGCCGAGCTAAAAGTCAAGTGCTCTCTTCCTGCTGTAGACCTCATTTGGATTCCACATAGCTAGCTAGCAAGCTAGCGCCAGCCTTGGGCCTGTATTATTCATAGCTTGACAGATAGCTCTCACTAAAAGCATTGGAACTGGGCCAGGTAGTGGTGGAGCGACAGGGGGAGCAGTACTGCTGCACCTCACTCTCTGCCTGGCATCAGGAGAGGAGGGGAGAGGAGAGGAGAGGAGAGAAGAGAAGAGGAGAGGAGGGGAGAAGAGAGGAGAGGAGGGGAGAGGAGAGGAGAGGAGAGAAGAGGAGGGGAGAAGAGAGGAGAGGAGGGGAGAGGAGAGGAGGGGAGGGGAGAGGAGAGGAGGGGAGGGGAGAGGAGAGAAGAGGAGGGGAGAGGAGAGGAGGGGAGAGGAAAGAAGAGGAGGGGAAAAGAGGAGGGGAGAGGAGAGGAAAGAAGAGGAGGGGAGAGGAGGGGAAGGGAGAGGAGATGAGAGGTGGAGGGAGGAGAGGAAAGGAGAGGAGAGGCAGAGGGAGGAGAGTACAGGACGTGAGTAAAGGATATGAAGATAGTGAGGATAGGAAGGAGCAGCATAAGTGTGAGATGAGCCATTTGAGAGGAAAGGGTGCAAGTGGGAGAGGAAAAGGAAGGGAATAAGTGGGGAAATAGAGATGAGGAGACTGAGAGGTGAGTGAGAAGGGGTGAAACGGGGAGAGGAAACTCCGAAGGCCATATGAGGTTGAAGAAAAGTGTGACTGGAAGACGTAAGATGATAGCTCACATTATATCAGAGATAGAGGATGAGTGCGCTAACCACAAAAGGGTGAAAATGGAGAGAAGGCACAAGCGGAGAGGAGTATAGAGATGAGGGAAAGAACGTCAGGAGGAAAGGTGGAGGAAGTGAGGGAAACCAATTGAAGTAGAAGAGAGAAATCAGCCTGGAAATGGAGAAGAGAACAGGCAGCCATCCACCCCCGCCAAGCTCAGCAACCCCTCTGCCTCCATGTGCAAACTCAGATAAGGTCGCATTAATCAAAATCTGCCACTTCCCCTTCCAAAAAACACCCTCTATGCCATCAACCCCCCTCTGTGAAGTATCTGTCGCTGAAACGGAAATTTCCATATTTAATGGGAAAGCTTTATATCACCGAAAAAAGGAAGTGTGGGCAGGGGGCGAAAAGAACAGAGTTGGTTGGATCTGTCAGCTCTGTCAATAGCTCATAGTCTTTAGACTGCATCTGGAGCCTTGGGGTTGATTTTATTTTGGCTGTGGTACCATTGTTATCGTTCGAACTGTAGGATTTGAGGTTGAAGATTGGTCCTTCTCTGTATATTGTAGTGATGCTACAATAGCATGTTGTGTATTCTACACCCTGGTCTCTTCTTCTCTTCAGAACATGAAAGCGTAGTAGCACTTTGTTCCTCACTGCATATTCATTCTAGACATGTCCTCACACAAACCTCTAATGCAACATAAAACACGTTTTAAAAGCATTTCAAAACCAAGGCCGCCAAATTTACAGTGGCACGCGCATGCGACTCCCCTCGTCATGCCTTCTATTCTGATGCCATTTGTTTATTTTTTCCCTTTGTATTTTTTCCCCTTATTTGCCTCCTGCGCTATTATGACAAGCCAGCAAACTACCTTTTCCCGACGTTACCCAGCGTCGGATAAACAGGTGGTGTTTACGCTGTTTTTTTTTTTCATCCTCCTCTTGTCTTTTTTTCTCTTTTTTTTTTTTTTTATCGCCTCCCGGAGGAGAGACATCAAAGGGAATAACAGATCATGTGCGGTGAGTGCAGAGCGTGCCAGGGGGATGAGGGCATGGGAGGGACGGGAGGGGGGGGCGGGTGGTGAGGCGAGAGGCGGGCAGCCGCTTAGGGCCAACTCCAGGCCGGGCACATCCTGACCTCTCACCCCTGAACCCCCCCCTCCTCCCCCCGGCCAGCCCTCCCCCTCAGAGCAGCTGCCAACTAAATTACATCAATGTCAAAAGCCCTCCTCCTCTGCTGGGGAACACAGAGCCAGGGCCTGGTAAACAACGATGCAACAGAGGCAGGGCAGATGCTTAGGTCTGGCATTATGTGTTGTTTTGTTCAGCATTTCAGCCATGAAAATGATTCTCAGCTGGCACAGATCACGTTGTGAGTGGCAAAACACAGTAGCAAGGAGTTATTCAGTAGGCAAACTAAAGGGTAAAGTGATGGAAATGTCATTTGCATTCTTCTCACTGCCTAATTTACATGGTTGTTTTTTTTGTTGTTTTTTTTCACATCGGTTTGTCTCTCTCAGCTTATCTAAATAAACAGCTATTCTTGTGACAGTCTTGACTGTGGCTCACACAGAATAATGGAAGGACTAGAGGAAGGAATTTCTTTTCCAAAATGGCTGCTGGGCTAGCAGCTAACTAGCTGGCCTCTCTCGGTGTCTCTGAGTTGGGGTGATTGATTGAAGTCATTACGCCGGTGGAGAGACTCCTTACCTGGCTAATCCAGGAGTGAATTTAGCTCCAGGATGACAGATAGCCGCATTACACCGCTAGAATCTGCTGCCCGATTAGCCTTCCTGCTCAGGACTTCCAGTACCAAATTATGCAAAATGGCTTGTATGATACACATATCAATATTCTACTAGATCCATCTTAAATTCAAAACCCCAGTATTGCATTGATTTCAAGGTATCTAAAAATGCAAATGCTAACCACATATAGTATATAAAAGATAATTTGATATAGCACATCATTGTACTGTGTATTCTAAATTGCAATACATAATGCATGCCATTCACCAGGTGCATGTTTATCCAAAATGATTTATAGGCCTGTGTTTTGTGGAAATTGAACAACTGTGGCCCCTCAAAATAAACCAGATTTTAGAATGTAGACAACCATTGAATATCAAGCGCTGAATTTCCTCATTTATTCACGTCATACCACAGAGTCCGCAAAAGCTTTTAGGCGTCTCATCTGGGGCAGCAGCAAAACAAAATAGCCCACTGGCTGCACAGACCTGACCTGTCTCATCCCATCTCTAGCACTCTCATTTCCAGCCAAACCGCCCACCACTAATCCCCCACCACCACCAGCACCACCACCACCTCCATCCTACAGCTCCTCAGTGAGGACAGTATCACCGAGGCACAGAAACAACCTCTGAGGGAAAGTTCTCCTCCAATAAGGCGGCTCGGCAGGTGGGAGATACGGACAACACGGGGCCGAGGGGGAGCTGGTGGAGGTCTTGGAAGGGGAAAGGGAGAGGGGATCAAAGGTAGGGAGATGGGGCTTGGCTTACGGCTGTGACGGTTTCCCTTTGCGCGATGCCCACTAGACTCGCTGCTAGCTACTGTATCTCTAGTCTTGTTGATTCTGGGGCTTAAGGCGAGCTCCAAGGCTGTTACTGAGCTTGGGATAAAGAAGAAGCTACACAGACAGTGGGGTACATAAGGACACTGCATGTGTAAAGACAAGTGCAAGTGCGTTGGTTAACAGCAAGAGTCAAGGCTAAAGAAGGGGTACTTGACTAATGTTGAGGCTGGGTTTATTAGCTCCAGGGTAGAGCTGTGAATGGCCAACAACAGGCTTAGTGAAGCAGTGAGCTGAATCACATGTCTGTTGAGTACTGATACCTCTTGGCTACTTCCTGACTTACACATATAAACCACGCCACTGTATTGTCAAGGAACAGCACATCTCTTGCTGTTACTGCTTATACCTTTACCTTCTTTGTAAACACGTTGAAAATACGTAGCCGGACATGCAGAGACGACACTTGATAAACGTGCTGTCGCTCATGCGCGATTAAGTCTTAGCGTAAATCCAAGCGAGTACATCAATCCGGCGCAGAAACCCTCATTTCCGGCGCGCAAACATTATATAAGTTTCACCGACACCGAGGATTATTTTGATACGGCGGCTGTGAAGTAATATTTTATGAGTTTTTAGGACAAACTGACAGTCATTCTGCTCTGTGTGTGTGAATGAGCCGTAGCAGCTGATATGCGAGCTGGAGCCTGAGCCGCCAGAAAACGCCCCAAATTGCAGCGTCTGCCATGCGCTGAGCCTCCTGCACCAAGACACTGTCTTTTGTTCTCCCCTGCTAGCGGGAGAAGCCTGACAGCTCTGAAATGATCCTCTATCTCTTTCTCTCTCTCTCTCTCTCTCGCGCACACACACACACACACACATACACACACATTCTCCTTTTCTTTTCAACTCCTCTACTATATATTTCCCAATTCAGTGCACACACAAAAGAGGTATACACACAAACACACACATGCACAGGCGCACATGCAAACATGCACACATGCATTCTCCTATCTGTCATGCTCCTAGCCTCTATTTTTCCTCCACACCTCTCATTTTCTCAACCTCTCTCTCTCTCTCTCTCTCTCTCTCTTTCTCTTTCTCTCCCTCTCCCTCATTTTTCCTGACTGGCTGCAAGGATGGCGAATCCCTCATGGATTTCTGGAGGGTATCACCATGGAGACGGGGCTCTGCCACACGTGTCTATAGATCCTCCTGCTGGATAGGGGGCACAGCCAGAGGTGGTGCATTCCCTCCATCTCTAGTCTGCTCTGCAGAGAGAGAGAGAGAGAGAGAGAGAGACAATGAGCAAGGTTGTGGGAAACGGTGGTAGAGATAGGAGAAAATGGAAAAAGATAGAAAGAGAGAGTGGTGGAAATATAGAGAGAAATTGGTGTGAGAGCAAGATTGGGGGAATATATACGGTAAGATATGATAGAGAGAGTGGGTGGAGAGACGGAGTGGATGGATGGATGGCAAAGGAACAGCTGAGATGATGATGAGTGAGAACAATTGATCAGAGGGATGGTCAGAAAGGAAGAAAGATGGGGTGAGAATGATTCAGGGGGGTAGATAGAGCGAGAGAAATCAAGAAAGGAAGGAAGGAAGAAGTAGTGAGGGGAGCAGAGCCGAGGAAGAGGCAACAGCAGCCTCATCCCGGTGTCAGGGAGACAAATAGCGCGTGATGCTAATGACTGGCTAAAGCTTTTGCCCCCGCTGAGAACAGCCGCTAATATGACTGCTAATAAAGGCGCCGTGGAACGCTGTCGCATTCCAGCAGTCGCTCAACTGTCGCCCAAAATTAGCCAAACGGGAGCTCTCCTTCCCCTGCCTCTCAGCTCTCTTACCTCGCATTAATGCTCCAAAAATGGGCCTTCTCTGTAACGTTTCCAGAAATGTTTTTTCAGCATTAAAGGGCCACTTGTTCGCACTGTAATAGAATTTGTTCCATCTTGTAATGCCGAGGATGCCCACTCCATAAAATATGAAGTGGTCTTTTTGTGATATGAAGCTCTTTTCTTCTTTGATTGCTACCTCTCATGCAGCGCACTCCTCCTGGAGGATTCTGTGATTCTGCCAGGGGACGAAAAAAAGAAAAAAAAGAAATGAAAACTTGTATAGCTGTTTCTCTCCACCCTTCTCCTCTCTGCACAATGCCTGCAGAATTCCATTTTTTTTTTTTATACATTTAAATGTCACTTAATTACTTGTGGAATTTTAATTGCCAAGCGCAGCGAGTGGGATGTGGCGCCGGCGAGCATCGAAGCCAAGGTCGCGCTATATGTGACGGAGCCGGGGAACGTGGGCCGGCGGAGCTGCGGAGGCTTCCTGCGGCTTAGTCATCGCGGGGCTGGGAGTGTCGGGGCAAACACACCGCTCGCAGTGTCACAACAACCTGACAGCTCAGGGACGGGGGGACGCCTCAGACCGGAGTTTTTATGTATGCAACGCCGCTTTTAACGAGCGTGATTAAAAGTAATTTGCATATCACGTATAGAGTCACTGGTTGCTTTAAGTGAAGTGGAGTTGGCCACATTCTCTGAGGGGCGGTGAGATAACTGTAGGTGGCACTTTGAGCGTATTTAGCTTTTAAAGCATGTTCACTCTCTGCTACCAAAAGGCCTATTTGTTTGTACCGTCCTGAGCAAAAAGAATGAAATGCACTTGACTCCTTTTAAAGATCCAATGGAAAAATAGACAACTGAGCATTTGCTATTTGCTATCCATTAGCCGGTGGTGCAAAGCAATTAGCATCTCAACGACTGTGTGTTTTTTGTTTTTTGAGTGATTCAGGTGTCGCAGAATTAATACCTGTCAACTATTGAGCCGTAACCACCTGGTATTGTTACAATCCTATTCACTGGATGCTGCGCAAATGCTGTTTTATTGTTAGAAACCATCCAAGATACAGCAGCAGAGAGGGAGGAGAAGAAGACGGAGAGAGAGAGGGAGAGGGAGAAGGGGAGGAAAGGGCCCTATTTCTATCTGCCATTCCCAGACCTCTCTCCCTCTCTCCATCCCCTCCCACCCCTCCTTCCTCCCACTCACCTATCCTCCTCTCCTGCCAGCCCGACTGCCTTGGCAGCCGCTAACCTGCTGGGACCAGCCCTTGATTTATTTGGAGAGGGCCCCGGAACGGGAGCCAGGATGAGTGGCATTTTAATGTGCTTTTGAGATGTTTGGTCACAAGCACTATTGATCACAGTGCCGCAGCACACCCCTCCCTCGCCGTCCTGCGGACCCTCGCGCTGCCCGGGGGGAGAGGTCTGGCTGTCAGGCAGGGAATGAGTTTCCATGTGGGCTTAGATTAATGAAATGAGGCCCCTGGTTGCGGGGGGCGCAGGGGGTCAGACCATTAAGGAATCCCTGGGCCGGGCGAGATTGAGCCTGCCAGCCGACTGGACGCTGACTGACTGATGGACGTCCGGGACTGAGTGAGAGTGAGAGAGAGAGAGAGAGAGAGCATGATGGACGAGTTATTGCAGGGCTCTGGGACACACTGACATGTTACACCGACTGAAAAAAAGCACAGAGGGAAAGAGAGGGAACAGAAATGGGTTCCCAACACTGCAATCCACTGTCCTACAATGAGCAGAAAGTCATTAACTAGCCACTGTGATGAGGTTTTTCCATAGCTGCCGCACCACCAAAGCACTAACAACAACCAGTTCCTTACTCTCTTGCTTTCTCTTACACAGCCTTGTGCCATTCATTCACATCAGGTCTTACTCTAAGCAGTGCGTAGCCAGGGAAACATCCAGAGGTTGTAAAAATAGGAACCAGGGATATTTCACAGCTGAGTGAACATGCCCAAAGCGTGTTTAGCTCTCTTACACTCCAGCCTGGACAGGGGGTTTATTTGATGGCCAAAACACTCGGCAGAACTCATCATGATTCTGGCTGTATGGGTGCTTGTGTTCAAATGTGCCAAACGGTGGCACGCACCAATACACACAAGCGATCACAAGCGTGTACACAGACACACACGCACATGCGTGGGCCCACACATGCGCGCGCACACACATGCTCGTTCACGCGCACTCTAAATTCACACTCGTACACATACTCGCAAAGCTTACACCGGGGGCCAGGTAGCCGCTCCAGGCTCCCAGAGGTTTGATGAGTGAAATGGATTAAGCCCCTGTGATCAATAGCCTGAGCGAATACACAGATTATCAGATTATCAGATTAGGATCTGTCCCCCTTGCTGCCAAGGGGAGCCAGAGAATACATTAAAAACCCGAGGTGCCTTGGCAAGATTCAATTAATCAGGCCACAGGTTGTCTCTTCCCCCTTAAAGTCAATTCCAGAAGAGTCCTGTTTTGCTGCACTCGGCGTACGTCAGAACAAGGGCATATCAGTCTGCGGAACAAAGTGTTGTGGAGTGTGCACAGCGATTTTCTTTTGCCTGCAGAACAAATTGGTATATAAACGGTATCTGAAAATACATGGAACCTTTCGCAAAAATACACATTTTACCCCCTGTAATTGTTTTCTTCAAGAAGGGGAGCTTTTTATTATAATTGCTCAATAGTTAATGATTATGTAGGCAATTAAGGTTCACTAAATAAAGTTTGATTTTTATTCCACCCAGCTGCTATAAACAAACCTTAGTAGAACCTTGGAGGTATTGCTTTGTCTGCAGTGAGAGGCTGAGGGAGTCTCCTGCGCTGCCCTTGTTCCAGTGCTGCTGTGCGCGTTGCATTGCCTCCAAATTTAGTTTCTGAACCATGGCCGACTAGCACCGTGGCACGGAGGCCTGAGTGTAAATTAGCATTAGCGTTTGTGGCTAGCCAGGTGGAGCTAATGGCTAACGGCTGCCTCTTATCTCTCCTCTGCAGTGTGTACGGCTGCCCTCTGGCCAAGAAGAGGAAAAGTCTAGACAGACAAACCCTGGAACCTTCCCCCAAGAGGAACACCTACCTAGATGACATGGACAACTCCACCATGGAGGAGTGCTACGAGACAGACGGCACCGAGGAGATGGACGACAGGGAGGAAGAGGAGGAGGAAGGGGCGGTAGAGGAGGAGGAGGAGGAGGGGGAAGTGGAGGAGGAGGAAGAGGAGGGATACGTGGACTACAACGTGGAGCAAATGGAACATGAAGAAGGGGAGGTGGAGAGAGGGGAAGGAGAGGGGGAAGAGGACGATGAAGAGGAGGAGGTAGAGGTGGAGCAAGAAGAGGAGGAAGAGGGCGAGGAGGAGAGGGTAGAGGAGGGCGAGGAGGAGGAAGAAGAGGAAGAGGAGGTGGAGTATGACGACGGGGAGGAGGAGGAAGGGGATCAGAGTCAAGGGCAAGGTGAGAAGGTTTCTGATTGTATTGTGCTAATTACATATTACTAGATGTTCTGCAATGCATGCTAATTAACTTAATTGACTAGAAATACATAACATTTACACCAGAGAGCTGCTTTGCATTCACTATTGTTAGATTTTCGATTTTCAAATGCAAATCCCCTTCTCTACTGTTTTTTTTACAAATAATTTTCACATATGACATTTTATTAGAGTATATCAGTGTTTCTTGCTTCCATTTTCACTCAGCTGAATGAAAAGTTCTGGAGGAGTTGTAGATGATTTTCAAAAGCTGATAGTTTCTGCCGTTGTGTTTTGCACTGGAATGAGATAAAATATCGATAACAACACACTGACATTACGGCATAGCCGAAGACATAAAATGTATTATTCCTACAGTGATTGGTTATTCCTTTGATCCTGTTTGTTTTATGTGCAGGCTATTTATTTATTTAGTTATTTACACTGTTTTATTTGTGCATGTGCTTTTTCTCAAAACCATCTGTATGACTGGCTACTGTACCTGAAACAGAATTTTTAGTGCTAGATCAAACCCACTCACCTGGAAGAGAGGCGCATTGGCACCAAACTGTTCTCTTGAGAACACCCATCCATTCTCTGGTCTCTTGATATTTTAGAGGCTCTGTATTTTTAGAACATTTAGGTTTTGTTTTTTTTACTTATAGGGAAAATACAGTTCTAAAACAAATGACCTAATAGTGGAGGAGCTCAGTTAAAAATCTTAAAAGGAATCAAATCATGCTTAATTGCTAAAAGTCAAAGCATGATTATTATTTTGTATGTTACAGAAGTTGTGGGAAAAGTGTTAGTTTCTCAAAAAAGCACAACAGATGTTATTATAGAACTAACAAATTATTTTTCTCAACAACAAAAGAATCTTGTCCTGTCCCTTGACAAAAATTAAATCTTAGGAAAAATTTAACTCTTAGCCATCCAGCCGCTGCCTTAATTATGGCCTTTGTCAAGACATTATGTGAAAATCCCATAGTTTTGGGACCTGAGGGATTTGAGAAACTCCTGCCCCATATGTTATGTCTTCTTCCCCCACCGACGTGCCCAACACCAGATTTGGCAGGTTTCTCTCCAACAGATTCTGCTTTGCGCCCCCGCATTACGATTGGACCTGACAGTGCCTTCAAGTCCAATTAAGAGTGAAGCTCGGAGAGAGCAGTGTGTTAACCCTGTTCGGCGCGTAGCTCTACCCTCCCTAAGTGTTGATGTGGCGTCTCAGCCGCCATGCTCTTACTTCCTTGTCGACATGTGAAAACATCTCCACGGACTGGCGTTCATTAGAGTCCGCAGTCAAGGCCACAGCCTTAACATTGAGACAGAGGACTGTTGCCTCTGTCTCCTCAGCATGTCGACAGTCTGGCAGTGTTTTCTATGGGCAGTAGCTTATTTCCATTTACCTTCAATAAGTGCTACTGGCAGGCCACAGTGCATGTCGGTGTCACCGGCAGGCATTCGGCTTCTTGAAGAATTTTCCAAATCCTCCTCAGCATTGCGCTTTATAGTCATTAGTTGTTCTGCCTCCTTGGAATATGAGGACCATTTTTTAATCTGTGCCATTTTTCATATGAAATGTAGATAAGTCTTTCCATATGCATCGTAACCATTTCCCTCATATGCCCCAAGACAGAGGTGCTGGATGGTAACTAGGCAGATCCCAATCTGGTAAATGTAATAGAGGTGGCATTGTGAGGAGCTTCTCGGTGTTTCTCAGTGGCATGCACATTGCTGTAGCTAATCCAAAGCCAATTCAGGGCAGGGCAGTCTCTCTGTTCCCTCCTCAATCTGTTTCGCTTCCATATCCCCTTTGTGTACCCTGATTGCTCTTCAAATTGCTTTCCTGTGCCATGTTTCATACCATCAAAAATTAAACCCCTGGTGCAGTAGGTTGCTGTAAGAAGCCTTCCACTGTCAAAATATGTGTCTGGTCATTCGTGACTGTTCTCTCTTCCCAGTCTAAAGCCCTCACCCTAAGTGTCAATGTTGTGTTGCGCTCATTAGATTGGAGTGTGTGTGTGTGTGTGTGTGTGTGTGTGTGTGTCTGTGTATGCTTGCGTGTGTGTGCGTGCACGTGTGTGTGTATCTGTAGGTTTGTGCAGTCTATGTGGAATGTAAGCCTTTTTCCCAACTGTGGTGTTAACATTCACATGTGTTTGTGTATGCATGTTCATGTGAGTTTCCCTTCTACCTCATATTTGCAACTTTGATCCTATGGAAATGGTCAAGTTTGCAGTCATGTGTATATGGTGATTACAGACGAGTCTTTGAACCTGGTGATAATTAATATTTCATCACAGACGATTACACTTCCGTAGTGTTTTGTCAGGTGATTTTCTCACTCCCTCCAGAAATCAAAGTCACGTTTATTATTTCTGTGTGTGGGCCTATGGGTTCGTTTTCTCTGCAGGAATGTAAGTGGCAAATGTGACGCCAATGTGAGCGATGTGCTCTTGGCGGTTCAAGGCGGAAATGTCAAAGGAGAGATTGGAAGTGCTCCAAAGAGTGAGTGCTTGAAATTACTGACAGAAGAGGTTCAGTAACCTTTTGCAGCCTGTCAGAATCAATTAAGCAGTGAAAAGAATTCTAAAGATACTGTTGATTGAATAAAAAAAGGACTTTGCTAGAAAACGATGAATAGCGAGTGACAGGGGTTCATCTTGTTGCAGATGGAACACCATATTATCTCTTAGTTTTTAGACTCCATACCGTACAGTGTAAAAAATGCTCCCTCCAGTTCAAAGATTTTCTCTCTACACTCAACGGTGTTTCAAATTAAACTATGCCGAACAATGAATAAAAAGGTAATCTCATTTACAGCTATTTACAGAATTCCTCAGTAATATTTTAAGTAATAAAGAAGGGGTTTTTTTTATAACGAATTCCAAGATTTAGGGTAAGAATAAAGGTTGCCAAAGATATAGTCCTTGGTTTAATTTCTCATTTACCAAAGCATCTTTCTCTGGAACGATCCCAAACCACTATATTTAACTTCCTGTGCTGATTCACAATTCAGTACACAAGCTGCTGTTAAGACTCTCAAAGTAAATTATTAGGGGAAGCAAAGAGTTCTTTATCCAATTTGGATGGACCAAGCCCAGAAATCTGATTTAGCAGTAAAATAGAATGACGGAAATGAAATTACAAGACGTTTGTTCTTTTTTTCCAACAGAGGACGATCTGATGAGCAGTGGTGAGGGTGGCGAGGGCGATGGTGGCGGTGGCGGCAGCAATCCCAAATCTGGCCCGATGGCGGAGAAGGACGATAACAACAACGAAGAGTACGAGAACTATGACGAACTCGTGGCCAAGTCCCTGCTCAACCTGGGCAAGATCGCCGAAGATGCCGCCTACCGCGCCATGACAGAGTCTGAGATGAACAGCAACTCGTCCAACAGTGCCGAGGAGGAAGAGGAGGAGGAAGAAGAGGAAGAGGAGGAAGAAGAGGAGGAGGAAGACGAAGAGGAGGAGGAGGAGGAAGATGATGACGATGAGGAGGAGGAAGAGGAAGAGGGGGAGGGGGATGAAACACAGAAGGGTGATCTAAGTTTGGATGTGGATAGTGATGTGGTTAGAGAGACAGTGGACTCCCTCAAACTGTTGGCACAAGGCCATGGGGCGGTATTGTCCGACAACTTGGATGGACAGGACTATGAGGATGGTATGGCTGAGAATGGGGGGGGGAATGACTGTGTCCGCAATGGGGGAAATCCACATGGTGGTAATGGACAAATTAAGACCGCCAGCAACGGACAAATAGAAGACAGCGATGAGGAAGTGTGTCTGAGCAGTCTGGAGTGTCTACGGAACCAGTGCTTTGACCTGGCTCGGAAACTAAGTGAAACAAAGTCCGCCGACCGAACTGGACCTTCCCAGCAAAATCATTTTTCAGGTGGGGACGTCCATCAACTGTCCCACCATCCGGGCTACGAGGATCTCCACCAGAGCCAGGAGGAAAGGCGGACGCTTGATAGGAACTATTCAGACATGGTCAACCTCATGAAGCTGGAGGAGCAACTGAGTCCGCGCTCCAAGGCCTTCTCCAGTTGCGCGCAGGACGACCGATATCACAGCCACCACCGGGATTTTGACGAGGACACCACCTCGGTGACGTCGGACCGGTCAGAGGAGGTGTTTGACATGACGAAGGGAAACCTGTCCCTGTTGGAGAAAGCCATTGCACTGGAGTCGGAACGCGCAAAGGCCATGCGGGACAAAATGGCAGCCGAGGCTGCCAGGAGAGATGGGGTGAGGTACAGCCATGACGACCATGGCCCGCGGCACGGCTACGGTGTTGAGCGTAAAGCCCGGCTACCCGATGGTATGAAGAAGCCCTTCTACCATAAAGGTGGGTGGTTCTTTTAAATCCAGGTAGGCTCAGATGTACGTTAAGCTTACTGGAAGCTCATGCTGTACACTTTAGAAGACATTATACGTAAATACGCATTAGGGACTATACCTACACAACAGCAGACATGTTTACCTCATTTAACTAGCTCAGGTAAAATGTTTGTCTGCCAGTGTTTGGCTCTGTATCTCTATCCTGTATTGGAGACTAGACAGCCCACGTGCATTCTGGGAACCTCACTATAACCCCAGGACAAGCTTTTTCAGCCAATTTGGAAATTCGCATCTCGGTAGCAGCGGGAGCGGCAGCAGCAGCTTATGTTGTTAAAATAGGCCAGCATGGAAACATCAGAGGGTAGGCTTGTCAGGCATAAGTAATGGCAATCTGCACGGCCTGTTAGGACCGCAAATCTCATCCCTGCGATGCAGCTCGGGGTAAAGCTGCCTATTTTTAAACCTGCACAAGCACTTGGGAAGGGAATCTACAAAATAGAGAGGCCTGCTGCCTTTGGAAAGGATCCATTCTGTAGGGAACAAGGTAGACTTTTAGGTTTGTTTATTATCGTTATGCTCTTGCATTTAGCTATTGATACTAGCTATTGATATCTTAGAAACACAAAAGCTCATATACTGTAGACTATGCCTGTTTATAATCATATAGTGCAAAGATAGCAGTATTACTTGGCAATTATTAGGCTATACAATGTATGGTATTTGCTGGGTGTCCACTTCTAGGCCACTGAGGCATATACAGTAGATTTGCAGCCAGAGAGACATTGCAGTGGCATTTACAATGGCCCGTTTACAGGCTGCCTTGTTTAACTCCTGATTATTCCTCTCATCATATCCATTACTGGAACAATACTCTATTCGTGGTAAAATAGGTTAAAGCATTTCATGGGCTCCCACAAGAAAGATATCAGATGAGAGCAACAAATATGAGCATCCTAATTCACAGCAGGTTGATATTGCACCTTAAATGCCACACAACTCACAGCAGGTACATATTGCAACCTAAATGCCACACAAATGTTAATTTCAAGAGCACTCCATGGCCTCTGTGTCTGGCTAATGTTGGAATAATGAGAGGACACGAGACAGTTGCGTCACGATAACATCTTTCCCTGGGCAAGATAGTGGCAGACACTCGTTGACCAGGGTTCCTGTGTGTGATTTATAAAACAGAGCATGGAGAGGGGGGAGGGGGGGTTTCAGGGGAGAGGCCAGCTCCCTAAGAGAAGCATGAGGCTGAGATGGAAATTGAACAGTATCAGAATGACCGATAACGAACGACAGGCCCACTGACTGCACATTAATTATCCAGAGATGGTATGGTAATGGGGGCCATTTGCTATGCAAAGCGCAGACCGTCCCCAGCCACAATCAATATCCTCTGCTTTCTAATATGCCTTCCACTTGGCTGCCTCCACTCTCTGCCATGGGACTGTGGCGGGCAGAATGTGCAGGCATCATGTATGTGTATTCGTGCATGCATGCGTGTGGAAATGGAGAATTATTTCCAACACACAGTTCAAACGGTAGCAGTGTGCCCCAAAAGCAGCCACTATTTAAAGCCACATTCTACATCTAGACCTAGTTCTTTGCCAACATGAAAATATTTCCCCGCATTTATTGCATTGGTGCCAGACAGAAGAGCCAGACATGACATAGCCATATTGTACCAATCTCATATGCCCTAACATGACATAGATAGATGAAGGCCACAGAGGATAATGAGGTGCTTTTTTTTCTGGTGAATGATGTCCTACTACTCTAGACATGAGATTTCATTTGGTGACTCACTTGTAAATGTATGAGTAGGTGTGCTCTGTGCCATCTCTCACGTTTGTCCTTTTTCAGCCCTCCTTCCCCTTCCCTTGGTTATTCTTCTCTTTCCTCCTACTCCTCAACCCCTGGGTTTATTTTGGTTCATCAGTAAGTGCCTGAGGTAGAGGTACTAAGTTACAGAGGCCCGTAAAACTTTAATTAGTGGTCTGTCTTTCTGTGGCACGGGATAAAAAGCCCCCTCCACTCTCCCAATACTAGCTCCCTGATAAGGATTGCTGTCACTCAAATGCCTCCAAATCGGTTGTACAATCTGATACATCACTCACATCCTGTAGCTCTCAACTATGATAGATATTATATGCTATTGCCTTCTGCAATTTTCCCAATTTTCACGTAAAAGGGATACGCTGCAAAATCCAGTTGCTGTATCATTCTAGAAGAGCAATTGCATGTTGACTGTAAGAAGAATCCTTGACCTTGTTTCTGAGTCAAAGTGATTTGAAGGTGGATGGTTGCATTTGAGAAACAATGCCAGTTGGCACGGGTTGGCATCATTGCTTTTTGGTGGTAACCATATCTGATCAGGGTTTTGAGGAAATAGGAGAACCAAGTTTTGGGAAGGGAAAGACAATCTCATCCGGTGTGTGTGTGCGTGTGTGTGTGTGTGTGTGTGTGTGTGTGTGTGTGTGTGTGTGCGCGTGCGCGTGTGCACATGTGTGTGTGTGTATATGTGTGTGCACAGGTATGTGTGTGTCTGTGTATGGGTGCATGCATATAGTGCACATGTGCTGCTTGGAGTAAGTGCTTCAGTGCCATAGCCAATAATACAAATTGTCTTGTGTAGGAAATGTATCAGTTTTTTGTATCAAAGAGCAGTGTGATTAAATTCTTAATTGAATCTAAACTGGAAAACTGAACACATTTTGTTGAGGGTCACTGGCACAAGAGGTGTAATATTTTACAAATCATCACAATTTTTTTTATTACAATAAACAATCTTGCTGATCAAAAGATTTGTCAGCAAGCAAATCAATGCATCTTTGTCCTTTGACTCATCATTTTTGTCAGTCTTCCCATTATTCCTTCAAATAAACATAGTAATGCAAATTGGCTTGTGCATTTTCAAAAAGCCACTTCAAAGTCAAGTGTTCTTGGTTACAATAGTCACTGAAAAAGTCCAGGAAATCCTGGAGGGACTGATGTGCGAAATCTGAAAAGAAAAGAGTACTTATCTTGTGTTCTGTAACATCTGCTCCTCCCTTAGCTTGTGCAGCTGTGCCTTGCTCTCAACATGGTTTTAAATAGCCTATACTGGTGTGAAATATTTTCTCTTACTATAGTAAAACCCTATCTCATCAATGGCACTATATTTTTTTCAGAAACTCCCTTGCAACTCACTGACATCTGTGAGATACCACTTTGAGTCGCACGTTCTTGCTCTGACGTTATGTGGTTGTCATAGTAACCATATACAATGTACAATCAGCATCGGCATCTTTCTTCAGGGTCATGGAGCTTTGTGTTGGACCCAATGCATGTTGTACTCAATGCGGCAATCCAGTGTTTGAATCTGTCTTTGTGTGTGTGAATGACGCCTCGATGTGTGAGTTCATGTGGCTGTCTGGCTGTGTTTGCGTGTGCGGTCGTATTGATATATCTTTCTGCACACAGATTCTTCACGCGCAGACAAGAAGGAAAGCCGGTGTCCGACACCGGGCTGCGACGGCACGGGCCACGTGACAGGCTTGTACCCCCACCATCGGAGCCTGTCCGGGTGTCCGCACAAAGACAGGGTGCCACCAGAAAGTAAGCATTGCGGTCACGCACCAGCCAAGCACCTGTTTAGCTTATTTACCCGACCTGTGGCTTTCATATCCTTTGATGTGGAGGAATCCTGCATGTTTCCCGTGATCGTTGCTGTGTCTGGATACGGCTCGTTATGTGTGCGGCGCGCTTGCTGTTGTGGTTGGAGTACAGTGCGAGGTCAGCGGGGCTGCAGCTGCACTCCTGTAGTGACCTTTTGCATGGGGCCACGGTTTTGCTTGCTGATTGCCTGCCTAGTGTGCCGTGGTGATGAGGCGGGAAATGAGGCCTTGTTGATGTGCAAATGGCGGCAATGTGGTGATTGGTGGGATTGTCAAGAGCCGTCAATCAGTGATTTACTTGACTGCATGCGACTCACTCTTCCATTGGATTGACTGACAGTGATTGAGGGCGCATGATAATCCCACCCACCGTTGTTGGTTTTATTATTGTAGAGGATATATTGGCTGCATGCTTCTTTATGGCATGGTTTATACAATGCCTGTATATCGGATGAGAAAAGGTTAAATGTCACAGTTTTCTATCTCAGTAAAGAGTTTGCCTAGCATTTTTAATGTTAATAGAGTCTTAAGATTTAATTTTTCACAAAGCTCGCAAATGCTCACAGACCTTGATAACATTGAGCCTGCTTCGGTCAGCCATGCCATAAACCCTATTCATTTATTTGTATTCTTTGCTCAATTAAATTCTGTTGAATAGAAGGGCAGTATCATATCTCTAAGCCACGGATCAACTGAAGTGGCAATAAACATTAGCCTTGAATGAAGAGTGAATTTTCCCTTTAGAGATTTCACCCCAGCTATTTAGTCTCATTCACCTTGTGCAAACTTGTCAATAAAAGCCCCTTTACACGTTTCATTACCCGCAGCATGAAAATCAAGTTATGATCTGCCATGACCCAGACTGCAATCAAAATAAAAGAGGGTTTCAATAATGGCAAAGAAATTAGTTAGCATAAAAGCTGGGCTTGTAAAGACCAGCAGTGTCTGGTCTTTACCTCTTGTTCTGTGGGGCGCCATGCACACAGTGGTCCCTAATCCGAGGTGTGCTCATCTCCCAGAAATTTGGACTGGTTCAGAGTGGTTGACCTTGACCGGGATCAAGCCCCAAAATGGATTTTGGGATAGGCTTGAATTGATTGTCACTGGAGATTTAGGAATGTGATGTCGGTGTTCCTTCTCCTGTTCCTCACTTGTGTTGATCGGGCTGACTTTTGGGGGAAATGATATCATTAATACTGTACAGGACGTTTTGGATCACAAAAAGTTCTCTCCCCGGTCTTTGTGGCACAGCCATCTTCAGTCCTCCACACACACACATGGACACACATACACACACGCACACACACACACCAGGCCCCTCTTCCCATATCACAGTCTTGATGCTGTTGAAAGGTGACCTGCTTTGGTTGGCATGAGGTATCAATAGATCTCTGCTTAAAAATGCATTATCGGCCATGGGGCGGCCAGCCACCAGGTTTCTCCTGTCAATATGTGGTCAATAGTCCCATGCAGACAGACTCCTCGCTTCACCACTTTAAAGGTAAAGAGGCGTATATGTCACACATCTGACTGCCTGCAGGGCAGACTCAGCAATGGGAAAATCTCTCTCGCCTATTAACACATTTGCCGTACTGAGTGGACAATGTATTATTAATGCAATGGCTTCATTTAATTTGGAAATCACACAGTGCGCCAAGACTGTTCCTAGGGAAATGTGAAAAATGACGATTAAATTATATCTCAAATTCATTAATTCCCTTTCGTGTTTGCTCATTGTAGCTCTTTTCTGTAGAATATCAAATATTTAATCGCCTCACATGGGGATCTTTGTTTTTGTCCTTAAAGTGATTTACCTTCGCACAGGAATACAATATATACTGTAACACTCTGCAGAAGCATTTGGAACCGCATCGCCTCCTGTCTGTTTCTTCTTTCTATTATTCTTTTTCTCGCCATCCGTATAGCTATATACTGTATGTGCCCAGCGGATCTGGCTCAACCCTGCAATTTCCAGCTATTCTAGTTGTCTCTTTCCGGAGGGCAGGGCAAAACTGGGGTATACATAATGCATTGGCTCCTGGCATGTTGAGGTGGCGGGCCTTGTCCAATTACCTGCACTGAACACTAATTAGTATGTCAGGGAGGGAGGATGACGAGGGGTTAAAGTTTAAGGGGGTGATAATGATGAAGCTGATGCCGATGGGTTTTGGCCCCGCACACCACCGGTGTCGAGACGACCCTTCCCTGCGCCCCTGCCTGCGGTACTCCGACGGGTCCTCTCCGACGTCCATAGATCATTAATCTAATTGGCTGCTTGCCGTAGGGATCCGAGACAGTTATGGACTGTTTTAATGGTAAATGGTATTGAAGACTGCACTCTCTACCCTAACAACGTGTGGATGATAACAAAGCGCACTCTATCAAGGAGCTGTATTCCATCTGTCTGGTTTTTCCATTGATTTCAGGGCTTGTGTTTTGCATGATTGCTAGCTGTTGGCTGCTCCGTTCTCTGCATGCCCAAAACTTCCTCCCATTTCTGTCGCTTGCTGGTTTTGTCCTGTTAGACTTAAATGACTTCTTTTTATTCATGACTGTCCCTATTCCATGAATACTAATTTGAAAGGGCTGGATAAGTGGAAGCAATATGGTGGGAAACCTTGCCTGCCCTTTCAGACTAGTGTTCATTAAAATGAAGGAGAGGTCATTTGGGTTCACATGGGCTCATTTCTTAATGATGTTTATAATGCCAAGCTGCTCACACACTAATAGAACTCATGCGTGATTGTGAGGGGCTCCTAACCTTCCCTGTCTTTCACTCCTATCTCCTGTCTGTATGAAGTTCTGGCTATGTATGAGAATGTTCTTAAGTGTCCTACGCCTGGCTGCACGGGACGCGGCCACGTCAATAGCAACAGAAACTCCCACAGAAGGTAAGTGACAGTCTGGCCATCAGAAAAAGGCACTGTCCATGTTGCATCCTCTTTTCTTCAGTTTAGGACTTTGTTTGGCCATCATTTTATGAGGTGTCATCTTTTAAATATTTTTTTTCCATCCACAACGAATGTTCCTGATTCTATTTTTTTCATTTCATCTCTTCGTTTATGTATTCTTAAACCACACGGGTGTCATTCTTTGTGTCTCAATAAGTACAGTCTTTCTTATAATGTTGGCCTGGATGAGAAATGTCAAGTAGCTCGGCTGCTTCACAATGCCACAGTTTTAAGTGAGGTCTCCGATTAGGATGCAGCAATTCACACCTCCCGCAGCATAAATCATTTATCAGCTCGTGGCGAAAAATGGCATCTATCAGGTGCAGGTTTGGAGGGGGGAACTGGAAATAGCTGCGCGCTCCTGCCAGTGCTGTCAGACAGGGCGAGGTGACAGTGAAAGAGGAGTGTCACCCACAGCAGATGCTCGGGGAGTCGGGGCATAGCGGCAGCCATTAGCACCTTTCTGCCACTCAGCCAGGGTGACAGGAGAGGTGCAGACCTGGGAGGACGAGAGCGCTTCCCCCGCTGTGCTCGGTGACACGGCGGCAGCACAAGATCGGCACGCACACGGACACGCACAATAAACTTTTCACTTTTACTAGCGAGAGCCGATATAAACCTCCATAGCGCTCCACTCGCGCTTCCAAACCCGCAGGCCGCTACACACTCTTATCCCCGCACGAGCATGCACACATTTCATGCACATCTGATGACAGGTGCTCATGAACACAACTCTGTACTGGCTTCAGGCCATTGTCAAAGATAATTTTTTCACCCAGGCCCGACACACTACAGTTGACAGAATGGATGGAGAATAATAGGGGTTAAGGATAACAGCATGAACTTTTGTCACATTTGGTCAGTTAGTTGCCAGGAAGAAGTTTTGCAGTACTAAATTCTTTTCTAACACAGACCCGTTTCCAACCCAGTGTGTGTATGAGTGCGTCGGCATGTGTGTGAAGGAAGCAGGATGCTGGGGAATGTAAATACGCACATTCGTCCGTATGGGAGTATCTATTCTGAGAATTCTTTTAAGCCGCTCAACCAGAAATATGCAAGCTGTTGCCAACGGTGTTGTTATTCAAAGTGTTATATGAAAATTAATGATTTTACATTTTAACCAGCGACTTGCTAAACCACAGACAGGTAGACTTTCTCAAACAGGCAAATCTCGGGATTGATTGGCTGACAGACAGATGTGCAATAGCTGCAGTTCAGCCAGGCAGACTGGGCTGACAAGCGCTCTAACAAGCCAACCGTTTTACAGAATGTGCATTCAGTGTAACGTGTTGACTTATCAAAAACGTGTCTCGGATCCACGTGCGACCACACCACTCAAGTCGCTCTGTCATTTCAGTCTGTCAGGGTGTCCCATCGCCGCCGCCGAGAAGCTGGCCAAAGCCCAGGAGAAGCACCAGAGCTGCGACGGCCCCAAGTCTAACCAGGCCTCCGACCGGGTCTTAAGGTAGTATTCACTCTTCACTCTCATCCGCACCCCGTATTATAACATTCTCCTCAGCTAAAACCATGTTATGGAAAGCATGTGACACAGACACGTGTCGTGTAGTTCCCCAACCTTTGTCGGCTTATCGTATCCATCTGTTGTCTACAGTCACAAGAACTTGTAAGATGTAAGATGGGGGTTTAATTGGTCACCGGCTGAAAGGGAATGCAAAGGTGTATTTTGTGCTGAGGGCCTGAATCTAACACAGAAGCTGTTGCTGTCTTGCATTGAGCCCGCTGTTTGTTAACCGCACTTTACAGGTAGAGCAGTGTTATCAAGTAATGTTGGAATGATGGGTTTTGCTCGTTTTTTTCCCTGCATTTTGTAGACGACGAGATTTTAAGGCTCCTCTGTTTGTTTTATGCTTATGTTCTCTTGTCTCCTGAGAATACTTTCAAGAGACTGCATGTTCGTTTCTGTGTTTACTTATGAAGGCAAAATGCTTTATTGGATTTTAACAAAATTGGCCTCATTTATCATAGTGAAGGCATAGCTGTTTGAATGAGGGTTTCTTTGATACTCATGAAAATGCTATGATGAAAAGTCATAAGCAATTGTGGATTTTATATTTATATCTAACTGAGCATCAACAGCGCAGGATCTTACATTTCATTTCTTACTGGTCTTAGATTGAGACTATAAAAGCATATCAAATGATAAAAGCATATCAAAAGTATGTAAGCGTAATAAAGGAAATGCGGAAATTCAATTTTGCCTGTTTTTATTGACTAGGCGTGAAAAACATTTTTACCAGGGTTATGCTCTCTAAAATAACAAGAGCAAAACATCTATGCTATTGCACACAAATGGGAAGCCCTGCACCCCAAAACACCCCAAACTCAACCTCAACCCTCCAACATCATTCTCCATACTCTCACCGAAGAACCCTGGACTCTTTTATTTGATGTTGCCACATACCTGTCTGCCTCTTCCCTTGCATCCACCCATTTTTTAGCCAAACCCCACATTCCCTATCCTTCCCCTGGGCAATGTTGAGTGCCTCGGTCCAACCTCCACCCCCTCGTCATTTATTTTCCAGGCCTATGTGCTTTGTCAAACAACTGGAGTATCCACAGTATGGTTACAAGAACAATATTTCCACCAGCACACCACGCTCCAACCTGGCCAAGGAGCTGGAGAAGTACTCCAAGACCAGCTTCGACTACAGCGCCTTCGACGGTAGCAACAACCACCAAGTGTACGGGAAACGGGCCATCGCACCGAAAGTCCACGGGCAGCGGGACACCTCCCCCAAAGGATATGACGGTACTGAACTGGTTTTCATTTTACAGTAAGATAAAAAATCATAATCATTCAATACACGTAACATACACACATTCATTTTAGCCACCTTTCCTTACACCATTTTCCACATTTTCCATCCCCACTCTCATTTTACACATCACAAGACAAACACATCTCTTTTTTTCATTTGCTCCCATGATTGAAGTTGGTGTGTTAATTGTTATTGAAGGGTGGGTACACGCTTTTTGTACACACAAGATTTTGAGAAGATTTAGTAAAAAAAAATATTCTCATAGCTCAAAAATAGCTCATATTCCCTTATGTGCGACTTTTTTTTTATCATGCATGATCATTCTAGGGTCACAGGAATAGTTTGTTTGCTTTTCCACTGTTCCACTTATTGTCACTCTGGATGAGAGCGTCAACTAAAATGAAAAATTTAGACACAAATGTGTCAAATGTAAAACTCAGCCTGAAAATCCTCCTGTTTTTTCTCAGAAGCTTTTCTTTAATGTCAAACAAGTCCAGAAAAATGTGGATGGAATAGCAGCTTTGTGCTAAATTAGTTAGTCTTTCAGAAATCTTGCAATGTCCATTTAACCCTAAATTAAGATTGGCCTTTACCCTCACCTCCTTCATAGATTTTTTTGTGTGTGATTAGGTTTCTATATCTTTCTAAATTCTTGTAATCCATACAAAAACATTTCATCAGGGATGTAGTGGAGGGTAAACCCACCTAAACTCTGTTTACCCAGCTTTCTATTTGTGGAATAGGGTTTCTGCACCTTTTTATAAATCGTTATGAAGTAAATTCATAAAATACATCACAGTAAGTACTATCCAACTGACATTACCCACCTTTTTATTTACCACTACATCACTGCACTGCATATGATAATGATCTCAATGAATTGTACGGTCGTTTTCGAGCGAAGAGCAATCCAAAATTAAAGCATCGCGACTCTCTAATGCATCCCGCAGCCAAACGTTACTGCAAGAACTCCAGCTCAGCCAGCAGCACCACCAGCACCTACGCTCCCAGCAGCAGCAACAGCAGCCTGAGCTGCGGAGGCGGAGGAGGGGGAGCGGGAGGAGGCGGAGGAGGAGGAGGCGGGGGCAGCAGCGCCAGCAGCACCTGCAGCAAGAGCAGCTTCGACTACACCCACGACATGGAGGCCGCGCACATGGCGGCCACGGCCATCCTCAACCTGTCCACGCGCTGCCGGGAGATGCCCCACGGCCTGGGGGGGAAGCCCCAGGACCTCTGCTCACAGGTAGGACCCTCTCTCGACAAGGGGCGTCAGCTGCACTGCAAAAAACACCCATCTTAACGAGTCATGTAGTCTCATATTCAACCTTCCAATCTTATTTTTCTTAAAACAAGAGAAAAATTCTGCCAATGAGGTGAGATAACTCCACTTGTTTCCAATGCAGCTTCACTTGTTTCAGGAATTTTCTAGAAATGAGTGTCAGTATCTTGAAACAAGTCAGAAAAAGGCAGATCACTGCACTACTATCAAGAAAGTGACACTCTACAAAATTCTGGAAACAAGCTGATTGGCATTGGAAACAAGCGAAATTATCTAATCCCATTGGCCGATTTTTTCACTTATTTTAAGAAAGTTAAAATTTTAGGACTTAATAATAGACTAAATAACTTTTTTTGCAGTGTAAATGGCTAAAATATAAAATGAAATCATCGGATTGGGAGTTGGGAATGTAGGTGTAAACCAAAGTGGCTGGGTCCTGTCTACTAATTTGGTCGTTTTCTCCTGGGTTGTTTTTACCATACTGTTAAATTAAAGTTCTTTTTATTGTCTGTGTGTCTGGTTTGGGGGAGATTATTAATGTACTGGTTAGCTGAGAGCAGGGAGGAACCTCCAAAAATCCCCTGATCTGACACTGTGCTGCCTCACATGACCTGGTATCCACTGCACCTTTATAAAACACTACAGCCACACACAAAAAAGAATCCACTGACAGATTATCTCCGTGCTTCCTTCATTATACTAATGCTGGCAGTGAAGACTGACAATGATAGCGATTTCTCAGCTGCGCACACCGCACACACACACGCGCGCACACATTCCATTAAAGATCCAGGGCTGCGTCTTACACTCAGGGCTCAGCGGGGCGGTTTTTTATTTTCCGTCGGGGGATCAGATAGGAGCAGGACGAAGCGCCGTTTGACACGGCGTGAGCCCAATGTGTCATTTCAGAGGAGATAAGGTGACGGTGTTCCTGTATTATCTGTGCCGAGATGCTGAGCTGGAAAATGGGGGCCAGAGAGAGAGAGAGAGAGCGCGCAGCGGAGAGCTAATGCTGGCTTAATGCTAATGTTGACAGCGCAGACTGCCAGAGAATGAGAGAGAGAGTGGGGCGGAATTGAAAATAAAGAGAGAGAGAGAGACCAAAGAAAGGCTGTTTTGGTGGCGGGTTTCCGAATGTCACGGCGTGGCGGGAGAGGCGAGGAGCAAACACAGGGAAGGAGGGGAGCAATGAGGAAAGAGAGAGGAGAGGAGAGAGAGTAGAGAGGAAAAAGAGCTGAGAGGAACCGACTTCCGAAGAAAGGTGGAACAAAACAAACTTGGCGGGAACAAACGCCCGGAGCAGTCAGGACTTCCTTTGCCACCTGTCTTCCCCCCGCAGTCCTCCCTCTATTTCATTGTCTGTCCTCCTGCTCCGGGGAGAGACGGGCAGGATGCTCTCAGGGCAGGATGGGAAGACGGGAGACTTCAGAGGAGTTTTTTTCTTCTTCTTTCATCTCAACACCTCACCTCATGGCACACGCTGTTCCTTCGACATCTGAATGAAACTTCACACGCTCGCATCCATTCTGGCCTTCTCCTTCTCAGTCTGTCTCTCTGTCGTTGACCGAACGACTCAAAGACGCTGTCCCCGTTTCATTTCTTCTTAAAACTTTTTTA
The DNA here is from genome assembly GCF_048128805.1 of Centroberyx gerrardi. Lineage (NCBI taxonomy): Eukaryota > Metazoa > Chordata > Actinopteri > Beryciformes > Berycidae > Centroberyx > Centroberyx gerrardi. Next base: position 19,238,175 of record NC_136013.1, read on the forward strand.
ATGTAATGCGCCAGATGAGGCTCGCTAGATCGCTAGAGCAAGGGGGGAAAAACGGAGGCATCAGATGAGGAATAGACGAGGGAGAAAGTGGCAAATAGTGGGAGAGAAAGAAAAGACAGAGTGAGACGGGAGAGAGAGAAAACCAGAGAGACAGAGAGGGAGAGGAAATGAGGCTGGTTTTATTTTAAGAGCTGGAAGAGGTGGGCAGAAGTAATGTGGGAGGAATTAGCCACTGACCTCTCACGCTCCGGCCTCGTCCTCACAGCGTCGCCATGGCGACAGGGGGGTCAGGGGTTACGGCGGGGTCAGAGGAGGGATGGGTGGTCTCTAATGAATGAGGCGGGGCGTATCCTCCTCCGTCGTCCTCGTTAATTCGATATGAAGGGGTTGGGTCGCGTTAATTGGACGCCGGCGTACAATACAACGGCTGACAAGGAGAGGGCCGTCCGCTGAGCATATTTACAAGGACAAGTCATGTCAACACGCGCCTGGGAATTTACTCCAACTTGTCTTTCATTTTACACATACATGCTCCTCCAATGTTTCTATTCCATGCTCGATCCTTCGCTCCCTCTCCTCTCTCTCTGTCTCTCTCTCTTTTGTGTCTCTCCTTCCAAGCTTCTAGCCGAGCCTTAAAGAGAGCCATTAGTGGAGGGTGGATCAGGCAGCTTAGGCTAAAAGAGAGGGAAGCTTTTGTGTGTGTGTGTGTGTGTGCATGACTCTGATCAGATCCTAACCCATCACTAGTTTTACACAACAATGTCCTCTCTTTGTATCAGAAACATTCCACCATACCAAGTTATCTTGTATACGTCTTAAGCTGCAGAAGATGCTTACGTCATTTAATGATCCAATACACGTTTTGAGACAGGTGCCATTGTAATTGCTTACTTTGTGTTGTGCCTCTTCACAACCTTGCAATGAATAGTCTCTGCACTTACCACCCTTTTATCTCTGTTATCGTGTTACACGAGTCACAACTTTTTTTTTTTTGTATTTCCATGCTTCCTTTATTCACAGTGAGATATTTCCCTTTACAGACTTCTGACCCAGCAGCAAAAGTTGATTTTTTTTCTGTCCTTCTTTCTGCTATTTTTCCATTCTTTGGTCCAGCCGCGGTGCTGGCAACATCCATCCCCAGTCCCGAATCTATCACCCCACGCGTTTGAGTCAATGTGCGTCACAGAGATTTTGGCTTCAGACGCTGGGAGAATCCACCCCTAGGGACACTGTCGGATGGAATCAGCATTAGAGCGGGCTTTCCTTCTCATGAAAGGGAGCAAAGGGAGCGGAGAGGATGAGGAGGAGAGGGGAGATGAGAGGAGAGAGTCAGAGAGAGGGATATTAATGAGAGCAAGGACAGGGTGGCAAATACTCACAAACACAAAAACAAATGCGCAAGTCGTACACACACGCTTCCAAAAAAACATAATCCTGGAGGGAGTGGGACTCTTTTGGTACATTTGTGCCAGATGTAGATTAAAGCAAACTTGTGCGTGCATACACACACACACACTTGCACACACGCACACACACACTCACATACATACACTAGGGAGGTAAAGTGAATGCTGTTCTGAGTAGTCAGTCTTCTTAGATGTGGCCCACTTTGTGCCAGAACACAGTATAGTTCTGCCTCTATTTTTGGGTTAGCAGCAGTCTAGTTCCAGCCACTGCTCATCACTGCTCTCAACCCCACCCCTAACCCTCACCCCTAGCCCCCCTGTGATGTCCACTCACATCAGGCTCACACTCACACACACACACACACACACACACAAACACACACGTACACATCGCCTGGCCCAAGCTACCATAAAGCTACCATCATCCAAACACAGTAATGTGAATGCCTGCATAATGACACAAGCACACACATGCACTCTCCCACTCACTCACACCCACACCCACACACACACCCACACACACACACACCCTTCTGACTGCACAGAACACAGTGCAGACCATAGTGGCACGGAAGGAAAGAGAGAGACCGAGAGAGAAAGAGAAAAGGAGGGGTTCACAGAGGGATGCACTCGTCCTTGAGCACTGATGACCTCTTCTCCTTTTGACCCTCTTTATTTATGAATGTAACACTACATTGTTACTGTACACTGCGAGTATCCAATGTTTCATCCTAGACAGACTTGGGCAAAAAATAAATTGGACTATTGTTTCAGATATTTGAACTGGAGGCGTGCTTGATCCATCTTTCCAGACATCTGAAAAAAGCTCAAAAGTGGACACATCACTGGCAAGAACAGAAAATTCAAGCACTTTTCATGTACCTTTTTAGCATTCCGAATGTATTCAGCTCCTGTTTTGCCCAGCTCTGATCCTAGAATATGAATATGTTTGACTGCTATTTAATCAGAAACTCTCTCTCTCTTTTATCCCTTTCTCTCCATCCTTACCTCCTTATGTTCTGTGCATCCTTTTACCCTTCCCCATAATCATGCACACGCACTCGAAAACACGCACAACTTCCACACCCACGCACTCATCTCCTGCACGCATACTGACACGCCCTAACCCCCACGCATCCTCACACACACACACACAAAATCCACCAACGCATGCACAAACACTTTCCAGAGTCCCAACCTAGACGTTGATGAGAACGGTACGTTGGACCTGAGTATGAGCAAGCGTCTGGGCAGCGGCGGCGGAGGGGGCTCGGTGCTCACCCCGCTAGAGCCCATGTCCCCCCAGAGGCAGGCCGCCCTGCTGGGCTCCCGCTGCTACGGCATGGGGGACGCCGCCGACTGCTGGGACCTGCCAGTAGACTACACCAAGATCAAACGCATAGACGAGGAGGAGAAAGAGGTAAAAGGGTAGGGGCCCGAGGCCATGGTTACACGGGCAACGCTTGGAGGCAATGTAGATAGGGAACTCTGCTTGACCAAAACCGTCCAATTTGTTTCAAAAATACTATGTATCCATTTTTGGGGGGGGGGGGAAATCATCATTCAGTACCTCTAAAATATAGAGGAACCAGCCTTTAAAGGTTTTGTCAACTAAAGATTAAACTAAAGGTTACCTGTTATCCTTAAAAAATGATGTATGAGTATGTGTTACTTTTTTGAAAGCATAGATATCTAATTCTATCATCATGCTTTTGTTATGCCTTATAGATCCACTATGTTATACACATTGAATTTTTCCAATCAGCCAATGCCTATCCCTGCTTAAAGCATATTGTCTATCTACTTTGCCTCAAAATGTTCCCCGTGTATCATCACATTTAAGATGGTCTCGATGACAATAGTTGGGGTCAAGATAGAAATAATGCTGGTGATGATGGGTGAAGAAAAAGAAGATGAAGTGAAAGGGAGATTTCAAACTAATACGTGGCGATATGGGTGGTTTTCTGATCTTGGTGGTTGGGATGTTGACAATAATGATGAAGGCAGTGGTATGTGATAGTTAGTTGAAATCTAACTGATATACCATACACTTGGCATGCTATATCTACATTGTCTGTTCCATGTGCCCCAACTCACATCATCCCCCTCCAAGCGATTGATTCAACATTCCGTCTTCGAGTCAAACATTTGCATTGCCGTCTGATTGTCTTCTAGGTTACTTACTTCCCTGTCTGACTCACCGATATATTTGGAATCATTAGAAAGTCATATTAGGGTTTTTTGAGGGAAAACTAATGAATCTGCATGTTAATTGATGTCAGCATTGCCATGCACAGAGGTATCTGGCACTGTTTTGGATCATGCTCCCCGCATGCTGGCTTTCTGTTTTTACATTTCGCTCTTCTCCAAAATGAATTATGCAAAGTAGCACCTTGGGAGGGAATCGGAATAGCTCATCTCATCAAAGAACTGCTGGAAATCAATGCACCACTGCTGGGTGCGCCTGCGTGCACAGGCTCGTGCATGCGCGTGTGCATCTGTTTGTGTGTGTGTGTGTGTGTGTGTGTGAGAGAGCATGTGCATATTTATGTGGGAGCATACGTGTGTGTGTGCGTGTGTATGTGTGTGCGCATGCTTCTTTGGGAGGGTGTGTGTGTATGCATGTATATGTGAGTATATATACCGTGCATTCCATCCCTAGCCTACTTTCTGCTCTGCGTCTGTGTATGTATGCATGTGTCGTTCTCCCCTTCTGTCTGCCTCTCAGCCTGCGCTCCCTATAATTGGAGAACCTCGCTGGCTGACCCAGCACCGTGCTCTCCAAGACAGCTTGAATGCTGGATAATTTGGGCTGTATCTGGACCTGTCTCTTTATGGGCATTACTGTACATACGCTGGGAGAATGGAAGAAAGGAAAGAGGATTTGCATCAACAGCCCTCGTGCCCTGGCTGCTTGCACTGCAGACAAAGCACAGCCCCACATACACAGCAGCCACACGCGGGCTGAGGCTACACCGCAGTGCCATCTAGTGACCGGCTTTAGCATTGTAAGAGCGGGCCCCAGGCACCTCCCTGATTCAGACTGTGCTGTATTAGGGTTGAATTCTAGGGGGAGAGAGAGAGAGAGAGTGCCAACACACATGCAGTGAAGCACACACATAAGAATGCCCTATGAACAAACGCACACGCACACACACACTCTCATTGTTCACTTGGCACTGAGTCATTATTTCCTCTCTCCCAGGGATGCTATTCTCTCTAGCTCTCTTAGACTGACAGGTGAGCCTCAACAAAGTCACACAGGCTCAACCATTAGCATTCAAATTGACACGCCGCCATTGTGAGGTGTGTGTGTGTGTGTGTGTGAGAGAGAGGTAGAGAGAGAGAGAGAATGACCTGAGGCGTATAAGAAACTCTTCATAATGTTTCGGTGAATAAACTGCATTCTAACTCCCAGATGTCGTATGTGTGATGATGGAGTGAGAATTAAAAAAAAAGCCCTCTTCATCCTATTCTCTCTTCCTCCTTCCTCCCCTCCTTCCCTCCCTCCCTCTGTCCCCTCCTCTCCCCTCTGTCCTTCCCATCCTCCTCTCTCAGCCGGACGACCTGGACCCCTTCCACGACCTGCTGGAGGACCGCTCGTACTCCACCGACGTGAACATGCCCAGCCCCAAGCCCAAGTATGTCCAATGCAAGGAGAGCAAGAAGGACCTGATAACGTAAGACCAGCCCTCCCCTCCCCAACGTCCCGCTGTTCCTCCTCCTCTCCACCCATGCTTTCCTCCTCCCTCTCGCCCTCGTGTTATTTTTAATTCCTTCTTTCGTTCACACCTTCCCCCTCGCTCCAGACTCACCTCAGAGAAACCCTCCCATTGCTCCCTCTCCCTCTCTCCCTCTCTCCCTCTCCTTCTGCGCTATTGGCAGTGGCTTGCTACATCATTTTTTTTCAGCAGCTTTATCCATTTATCCACACTAATCTCGGAGCCAGCCATGGTAGCTTTTATTGACAGCTTCATTGTGGTTTCCCTATTTTGATGCTTTATCTTAATATGACGCAACACTAGCTCTCGATATCATACCATATCAGCAGCTGATCTCCGGAACCAAGCGCACAACCAAAATATTAATCGCAGACAGTGAAGCTAAACTGGAAACAATGAAAATGAACATTACAACAACAACAAAAAAAACAGAAACAAACCCTTTTTTCTGTAATTTTCTCATTTTCTTCTCCTTCCTTTTGGGCTTATAATTCTATCTATTTTTCCGGTGGCAGATGTCCCACACCGGGGTGTGATGGAAGTGGTCACTTGACGAGCAATTTCGCCTCACATCGAAGGTGTGACTTCCTTTTCTCCTGGTGGATACTGAGTCTCTCTGATTTATTGTTTTCAGCTTACCTCGACCATGCTGTCAAAAACCTGTAGGCAGAATGCTTCTTTCTCTTATTTGTTAGCCCTTTGACTATTGACAAATTTACACCCCTAAACATAGGTATGATGCAACACAAAAATTATTAAATTAGTTATGGATTGGATACACTGACATTTTAAAGCCTAGTCCTACATTTATTTCTCAGTGGACCATGTGTAAAGCCTCCTTGGTTGACGTTGTTCAGTCCTCCAGGCGTTTCCCACAATGCAAAGCACTCTAAGCATTTGCCATTCAGAACAAGAAGACTAAAGCAAAATGGCTCAGTGTTGCATTGTGGGATGTGCCTGCTAGGACTGAATGATTTCAGTCTAGGAAGCTAACATGGCTTACTGTACAGGATTCTCAGGATTAGCACTATGTTCAAGCCTGTCTTTGAAAGCAGCCCTATATGTTTATTTACAACATTTAGTCAGTGGGCTACATTTTGGATACAGCAAAGAGCAGACAAAGCTTGAAAACAAAATACTTTGTTGTTCTGAATATAAAATATTCAGAGGGTTAACTTCTTATATCAACTCCCTGCACTTGCATCATGGCTTTCTTGCATTTCCTGTCTGGTTGATGTTTTGTGTGTGTGTGTGTGCGTGTGTGTAAATGTCTGTGTGTGTGTGTGTGTGTGTGCGTGCTGTGGAACTGCGTTGTGTTTCAGTGGTTGGAGTCCCATGCCATCTTGCTCTAACTAATGTTTTACCGCTATATTTTTCAGTCTCTCAGGTTGTCCTTTAGCTGATAAAAGCATTCGAAGTATGCTGGCCACCAACGCGCAAGAGCTCAAGTAAGGCGTGAGATGAGTCACTGATTTTTGTATGATTTGCATGTCCTTTGCTCATTCTAGCCAGGATAAGGTCAACCCTATTAGTGAAGGGACAAAGAGTGACCATGTAAAGCACTGTACGACTAGAAATGACAAACTGCCCAAACATGGAGTCATTTAGAGCATTATTTCACTGCTTTTTGAGTGATATTCCATAATAACCTATTCCATAATAGTGTGCTAGTGTTGGCAGGTCTGTACCTGAATCTAATAGAAGTTGTAAGACAAAAAATCTTTGTAGTCCGTCTAAAGTGACCTTTTGTAGTTCACAGTAAGTCAAAGTGGATCTAACAAAGACAGAAAGAAATACCTATAGACTTTATGCATGTCTTCCTTTTTGAAAGATATGGGCTGCATTGCCCCCAAGGTACTGTGCTTTTGCTGTAGGCCCTGAGACGTTTGTGCGTTTTCTGTCCCAGGTGCCCGACACCGGGGTGCGATGGTTCGGGGCATATCACTGGCAACTACGCCTCACACAGAAGGTAAGACACACATGCTGTCACATGCATGCTCACACACACACACCCTACATTTCTGAAATTCTCATTCTCTCTGTATCTTTGTCTCCCGTCCACTCTCTCCCTTCCTCTCTCTTGCACACACACTCTTCAACCTTGTAACACTGTCATTTATCTGCAGTCTCTCAGGGTGTCCGCGGGCCAGGAAGAGTGGGATAAAGATCATCCACAGTAAAGAGAACAAGGAGGACCAGGAGCCTATCAGGTACAGTAGGACACCGCTCATCCGTCTTCTGTCTCTATATAAAACCCTGATAACAAAATGTGTTACTGCTGCTGCTAATGGTGCTCATTTCACATTAATGCTCTGAATATTACTTGTGGAATCGTTTGTAATGGCTCACATTTCAAGTTCTTCAGATCGCCTTGCTGAATACGTTGTTTTTAAATGTTGCAAATGAAGCATGGAAGCTGTATTAGAAAAGGAGGGAACATTTTCTATTTTTTCTTCAAGTCAACTTTATTACTTTGCTCCTTGATACGCACTGATGGAGGCAGATATAAATCAGTATTACCTCGGACAAGGCAAACCAAATGTGATAAAGAGTGGAAAGTTCCAACCAAATTTAAAGGTGCAGGGGAAACTTCTAAAAGTGCAAGGCTGTAGTGGTTTAGGGAAAATCCTGCAGTCTCTGGTGAAATCCCGCAGACAGGTAGGGAGAGATAGAGGAGCAGGTAGAGAGGGAGAGATAGAGGCAGGCGGAGAGAGAGATTGATTGGACTCTACCTAAATCCCACAATGGGCTTTTCAGGCCTCAGCCCTGCAGCTGCATTGATTTCTCTTGTGGTGCAGAGCACAAACAACGCGCTCTGGCCGCTCTCGATCTTGTCAGTCCACCGACTTCTGAGGACTGAGGACAGGTTGCCACAGTTTAACCCTCCTCTCCCTGTCGTTTCCTCTGCAGACATTAAAATGAATGTAAAATACTTTTATCGACCACTTGTGTTTTGGAAAACAGCAAACACCTTCAGGAGATAAGAGTAAGGTTTCTTTATTTCTGAGAGATTCAGACATGGGCGTTGTAACTTCTAAATGAAATCTAGAGAATCCACAGAATGAAGCCCATTAAGAAACAAGGTATGATTTGGGAAAGTTTTCCAATTCACTGGAATATTCATTATGAAGAGGGTAAACACACTCCAGCTCTCGATCTTTCTTGCCCGCTTGAGATCAGGGATGATGATTTCATCCTCCTCCCTGTTTCTCCCGTTCTTATTATGCTCAGAGGGACGGCCGTTGTACTCAATATTCTTGGTGTTTCTTGCCCTCTTCAGGGCAGGGATCATGACCTTTGGATGATCATTTATTGTCAGGAGAGTCTTGTTGTGTCTGTCCTTGGGAGTTTGCTCATGGCAGTTCTCATTGGCTCGCTTAGAGGGTCAACTTTCCTTCCTCACTTGCTAAAGCCAGGCTTGGAGTTTTTACCCTCACGCTTTGTCTTCTGACAAAGTTCCTCAGTGTTAAAACCACAAAAGGAAAAGCAGGAGATCCTGTCTGCCACAGGACAGCAAAGAGGAGTAGCGGGGGGGCTTCACCAGAACGTCCACCTGCTCTTCCTCCACCAGGGCATGGAGGACAACGCTGCACTCAACTCTCTTCTCCCAGCTGGACAGTAGTTTGGTCACTGCTGCGGCGTTTGCTTGAATTGGTGTCTGGAGTTCCCCTCAGAGGAAGAGGAAAAGTGGACCTGAAGCATCCAGGAAAGAGTGGAAAGGGATGTCAAACTCATCAAGGAAACAAGCTGTTTCGCTGATGGATTAGATAAATTAGTTGGATATAGAATTTGAACTCCAACTCCGTTCCAGCCTTTGTAAGAAATTGTTTCTAATTCTGGCAGTTTTTTCATTCCAAATGAAATGGGAGATTTCTTTACACAGTTGTGAAAACAGGACTTTTTAATAACAATAGGGATGCAGTGGAATAGAAATAAAAATTTTAGGGAGGATATAAATTTTGATGATTGTGCCAGCCAAGGACAAGGGCAGATGGGACCACCGATCAAAATCGTACATTCAAGTAGAGTTTAATAATAAGTACTTGTTACAACGACCCCAAAGTACTTACATGACTTTTTAAAAACCCTTAATGGAAAGTGGCCATATGAGAGATTCTGGGCAGCTTTTTAATGGGAAACAACTCACTCTTGGATAGGTTAAGCTCTTACCAAACTTCCTCAGTATGGACATGATGAAACCCGTTTCCTCCCTGCGCTGAATTCCCCTTGATAGCCACCAAGCAAACAGAAAGTGATAGATAGAGGCTTGATGAAAAGCACAAAGTAGAGGGGAGAGCGGACACCTCATTTGCCCGTCTAAGGGAGAAATATTTTGACCTAAAGGTATTCGTCTGGAGATGCTTAACCCAGGATATGAATCTTTCACCACCCAAATCTCTTTAGGAGAGAAAGAAGAAAATTCCATTCAACCCAATCAGATGTTTTTTTTGCCATTGAGAGAGATGAACACTTCTGTAGGTCAAGGATTGGGACAGGGAGAACAGATTCTGTTAAAGAGCCTATGAGATCGGAAAGCAAGAGTCTATTCTTGACAAAGCCAGTTTGGTCTGGTGAGATAATTGCAGGAAAAACCTTCTTGAGATGGGTGGCAAGAGTCTTTGGCAATAGTTTTGCAACCGCACTCAAGAGGCAGAGGGCTGCAGATGAATGTTAACAGAATAATTGTGCTGACACGGAACTGCAAGTTGAGTTCAGCTTTTATTTACATGCTCTTGGCGGCCCATAATAACCATAGATATTCATATTTTTGTGGTTAAGTCTTTGTTACACAGGATGCAATTTCATACAGAGCCATTTCTCAGTGAAAAAAGCCAAATAAATATACTTCTGGTCATTGTTTTCTGTTGATGCAACATGAGTTCAGGCTTGGGAGAAAATGTTTAGCTACCGTAAAAACAATTTTTCATCACTAGCATTCCTCACTGAAACGAATTGGAATTGGAATAGAATTAAAAATGTCAAGATATTTTGATTTTAGATATATTTTAGATATATTGATTTTATTGTGGTCAAAGGGAGACATTCAAACTTATAAAACCTGTTTATTATCCGGGTTAAGGTTTCCATGAATGCAAGATTGGTCTCCGTCATACTTACAAACTACAAACTAAATAATTAATAACATTTATTATTATAGCACAATACAAAAAAAACAGAGACTTATATCCCAGACCATCCATGTATCGTTTTCTCAGTCAAAAGCCATGAACTTGAAACCCATTTTGATGTTACAGAAACACTAAAACCATGTAGTTGCTGTTTGCAGAGACAAGACTGATACAGCCTGATACAACTGAAGCTTGCTTTAGCAATAATCCGTTTTGGGAGATATGACATTTGGAATCATTTACTGCCTCATTGCATCTGATTAGCACTGGTGTTGATGCACCGTCAGCGTTCCAAATCTGTGTGATAAGGCTGCCACTGGGACAGGTCTAAATAAGATGATAGTATCTTTGTTTATATCAAACCAAAAGAGATAGATAGAGGGATACGGAGAAATTAAATTTGCACATAGATGGTGTTTTGGTACTCGGGGGGGCAAATGCACTATATGTCAGAGAGCCAGGAGCTGAGAGGCAGCAGGTCACTCTGTCTGAAGAGGAGGATGAGGCTCCTATATAATCAAAACATGATGAGATGGAGGAGAGGACATTTTTGCTTATTATGGTCACACGAGTGGTGGCAGTGATGATGAGGATAATCATCAAGATGATTACAGTTGTGTGTTGATTAACCAAATAATCAAGACAGCATTATAGATGACTATGACAGTCAAGCATCAAGTTTCAGCGTCGGGTTTTGAATGTGTGAGTAGGGGGAAGGTGATGAATGAACGAATGGCAGTGAATCTCCTCTCACTCTGTCCACCCAGGTGTCCGGTCCCCGGTTGTGACGGACAAGGTCACGTGACGGGGAAGTACGCGTCCCACAGAAGCGCTTCGGGATGCCCCATAGCGGCCAAGCGGCAAAAGGACGGCTACCTGAACGGCATCCAGTTCACGTGGAAGGCGGGCAAGACGGACGGGATGTCCTGCCCCACGCCGGGGTGCGACGGCTCGGGGCACGTCAGCGGCAGCTTCCTGACACATCGGAGGTGGGTCTAGGGAACTGAGTGGGGTGTTGTGCTGTTTTAAAGAGAATTTAGAGCTTTCGAGGTGGGATGACCTGAACAGATGAGGTTCACACGCTGATACCGCCCTCTCGGCTGTTTCTCCATCCACTTCAGCGGTTGGATATTTCTCAGTCCTGTGTTGTCTTGAATGCACCTTTATCCCAACAGTAGGGTTGAACCTCTTTTTTATGACAAGGATAAAGCACAAAGCTTCACAGAAGGACTAGTGGAATTTAACCTAGAGGACAGATTTGGTTTAACTTTCTGCACCTACAGTGGAACTGACAAGAGTTGATGGAGAGCAATGATTCATGGCGACCAGTTGATGCACCAAGCTTTAACCGTGACATTGATGGAGTAGTTTTTTCTATACCGCCCTATAAATAAAATAGACTTATAGACTGCAGTCTATAAAAAATGAATTTATAGACTGCAGTCAGTAAGAACTGTTGGTTGATTGTGTGTGTAACCCAGCATGCACTAAAACAATGCCTCCTGTCCTTATCGGTGCACCAGTCTGTCTGGCTGTCCTCGTGCCACTTCTGCCATGAGAAAAGCCAGGCTGTCCGGAGTGGAGATGCTGACAATAAAACAGCAACGTGCCAGCAACGGTAACCACAACACCCGCTCACACACACAATACAGCCAATCAGGGACGGGCATGTGAAATGACACACCGAGTCGGAATTCCAACTTCAGATAATGAGCCAATCAGGAGGGTGTATGCATAATGAGCAGCTCCTGAAATAAACAGCCAATCAGGGATAGGTTGTAAATAATGAGTTTTGGAGAGCGGCTCCAGTCTGACAGAGAAGGGCTGGGCTTTGCTTGGCAGTAATCAAACACGTAATATCTGAGCCAGCCAGCGCTTCTGTGCTTCAGCCTTTATCTCCACTATTTTGTTCACACTACTCCAAATTTCTACCCAAATTCATAACTCTGCTACAAAGCCATATTATGTAATTTGTGATTAGTTCAGTGCAAATATAAAGACTATGAATCTAATATTCTGTTGGAGATATGATGGAGGGCTGTTATTAATGTGTCAATGCTCATATTGTTCCTTCCCTTTAGGACTAGAGCATGAAGAGGAGATCAAACAGCTGGATGAAGAAATCAAAGATTTAAGTGAATCAAATTCACAAGTGGAAGCAGACATGATCAAACTTAGAACACAGGTAAGTCGAGGCAGGAGTGGCACATATCTCTAATCTGATGGTGCATTCAGTGACATGCATGTGTGTGTGTGTGTGTGTGTGCATGTGTGTGTGTAGCTGTGCCAGTCGTGAATGCACCACGGTGTATGCTCGCCTGTGTGTACAAAGCTTTGCTGTAACATCATGCCGTCCGCCCCTCCTCTCCTCAGATTACAACAATGGAGTCCAACCTGAAGTCCATAGAGGAGGAAAACAAGGTGATTGAACAGCAAAATGAATCTCTCCTGCATGAGCTGGCCAACCTCAGCCAGTCACTGATTAACAGTTTAGCTAATGTCCAGCTCCCTCATATGGTAAGGGCCACCAGGAACGGCAAGCCGGCAAGTTACAGAACATAGCTAAACCTAACGTTATACCAGCTAATTCATTTATTTGTGTATTTAGCCACAGCCTATTGTGCATGCTTAGCCTAAAATGTAGAGCGTTGCTTGTCTTTCCAAGCTGTAAGGGGGAGTTGTGAAATGAGGCTTGATTGGACATGTAGTTTTTCACAGTGGTGAAGAGATGACAATAATTCTAAGGAAATTATTGCTACATACCAATTGATCTCCATTAGGCCAAACAAGGAAACCCAAGTCTTCATCATCATAGTTAAAAATAATACAAAGTCTTTGAACTTTCAAAACAGTGCATTGTCCTCTCATCACCATTTTGGTTCTATAATACGTTTTGACTATAAGACAGTTTTTTGAGGAATGAGAACCTGTGTTCTGTATAGTATAATCAGTATTATTGACTAAACATCAATGTGCTTCACACAGCTTATTTCCATACGCCATCATTCTATTTTTTCCTTACAGTCTATTCAAGAGAAGTGGGAAATGATTAAATTCCAGAGCTAACAGCTTCATTGGAATCACGGCCTATTTACTTCTGTTTTAGCCCGTCCTTATCGCCATTCACTGATGACATTCTCTCGCATAGCGGATAATTTAACATGCAGAGACAAGGAAATAAATGAATTCCTCAGTCAATCGTCCTTGGCTCAATGGCAAGGCAATTTTGGTAATCATATTTTCCCCTGATATTTCAAGCAATTTTCCAGATAGAACAAATCTGTAATATTAAAGGAAAACGTATTTAAGCGGTTAGAATTTTACAAATGATACTTCTTCACCATACCAAAAGGCCATTCGGATGCTGTGAGCTGGATTCAGTCGCAGGCCCAGTGTCGTGTTTTGTTTCCAAAGTATGTTTTGATGTCTCATGTCTTCATGTTGGCAGTATGCTACAGTATGTCCAGCTGCTGCCTTCACAGACCTTACAGGTCCTCTGTGGCTGTATATCAGACTGCCACCTAGTGTTTAAGTGAGAGAATAGCACCTTAGTGTGTGTGACATATGGAAAGGCCATTCCTCAAAGCAAGCTAATGGAACTGTGTTCACCACCTCTCCTCTCCATAGAAACCGCTGGCACACAAAGAGGCTCCCATTAGAAATAACAGCTGCTTACAGTTGCACCAGCGAGTAAGAGAATGACTTATTTAATTCTTTCTGTTTTGTTGTGTATTTCATTCTGATTGATTCTGATTTGACTCCTATGTCCATCTCCCTTCTCGTTTGCCATGAACTTACACCCATATACTGTATGCATGCGCTCCGGACTAATCTCATTTTATAATACTAGTAACTGCAATCATCAATCGAGAGCTTGTTTTATAACACACGGTACAGGCCTATTTGCTGAAATAACATTTTAGGAACTTGCTTTAGTAAGATGTAGGGCCAAGCTTGAAACAAAATCTACTGAATATCTATGGAGTCTCATTGTAGAGTCTTTGCAGTGTGTGAATTCATTACTTTGAATGTTGTGAGGAAGATAAAGCTCCAGGATCTTTGACACTTTAACCCTTCCACTCCCTGCTCCGCCTTAAGTTTCAGCATTTACAAATCAGTCTTTTCTTTACATTTTCTTTGAGATGCTTAACTCAGAAGAGTTCATCATGTATTGAGATGTACCTGCACATGTATTTAAAGCACAGTTAGATTTATTGATTTTCTGATTGAGTCTTTCTTCTTGAAAGTTGAGACATCTTATAAGAAGATTTTACAGGACATCTTGAATCCTCTCTTCCCTCTCTCCTCCTAATTCCTTTGTTTCTGACTGGTCCCGTAGGAGCCGATCAGCGAGCAGAACTTCGACGCGTACGTGACCACTCTAACGGATATGTACACGAACCAAGACCAGTACCAGAGTCCGGAGAACAAAGCCCTGTTGGAAAATATCAAGCAAGCTGTCCAAGGGATCCAAGTGTAGCCGCTCAGCAGACAAAGGGAGATTCTTTTTTTTTTTTTTTCTGGCATATGAAAAATCCACAGACAAACAGGCAGTGACGGTCTTATCTCCTTCGGTTCGGTGCAGTAACTTATCATATAGTGTTATATATCTTCAATTCTGTTCTTTCAAAAAAAAAAAAGAGAGGTGTTATGCTTAGAAAGACCTCATGATAATTTCTTCTTTTCTTTCCTTTTGGGTCTTGCTTTGAGGAAGAAAAAAAAACGAGCAAACAGCAAAATAGTTTTTGAGGACATTCACATTTTGTACGTTTTCATATGAGCTGACATAGTGTCATGTAATGTTTCTAGCTGCTCATGTATGCACATTTTTAGTGTATATTTCTGAACAGTAAGCTAATGATTATAGGACGTGAGTTCTTTTTATTGCTTGACAATGAAGCATTTTAGATGAAAAAGCTGAACTGGACAGTGAAAAACAAATGAAAAAACGACGAGCAAAGGAGGAAGCTACTTCTTTTTTTCTCCTCACTGGATGATTTTGGACTTGATGATTTTAGATGTTTGTTTTTTTTCCCTTCTTCTTGCGTGTAGATTGTTCAATAGCAAGAACTGGTTTGCGAATCGCTTTATTTTCTGACAATGCTTGAGAAATGTTTGTCTTTCGTTTTGAGAAAAAAAAAAAAAGGTTTGTAGCTGTAGGTGGGGGCATTTTTTAATTGGTGCTGTAAATGAATCTGGAGAGGAAACTGACCTGACGTATGTATGAATGTATGTATGAACAGTTTTATTGTAAACATCATTACACGGAAACCCGATGGTGGAAATCCCATTATCTAGGAGAGACAACTCACTCCCAGAGCAACACACCTGTGTGGTGCATGCATGTTCACCATGCCCATCTTTACATAATCTAAAATAGAAATGATAACCTATAGAGACGACATTCTAGCCTTTCTAGTATCAATTCTGTTCAATTTCGAGACTTCTGTTGCTAGAATCAAGAAATGTCTCAGCAATATAATAACTAAATCATTTGTTTATAGTAGGTATGGGATGCAATCTGCAAAAGGAAAAAAAATGTTTGGGTATATGCAATTTCTTGTTTATAAGCATAGCGGGGAAACATGAATCTTTTTAATATAGCCTATGTAAAATATTGATTTTTATACAAATCTTTTAATACAAAAAGTCTTTTTAAAAAGGAGGAGGAAACTTGGACATTCAGTTTTAGAAGCGAAAGTATATGAGTTCCACTTTCTTTCTGTACGATTTTGCACAGGGACACCTTCGTTTCCATGTTTTGATGTTCTTACAGAAACTAAAAGCAGTACCTGAGAGCCTAAGCGGCGGGTCGCAGAGGGTTTTGTAAAGAGAATTTATAGAGTATGACAGCGGGACTTACAGGGTCACTGTCCCCACTTATGTGCCAGTAGACTATTTGCACTTGTCCTTGAAGATATTATCCTTACGTGCGGCGGCGTGCAATTTTCCAGGTGACCTCTTTGGCACGAGATTGGAGCAAACGAACTGCTATAGTAGCCACTGTAGGTGTGGAGGAAGAACAGGGACTTGAAATCAGAGAGGAGGATGATTATAACCATAGCAGTTATACTGTAGGCTATTATCAACTGTAAAAACAATGATGTTCTTTCATTTTTGCTATGTTTTAGGAAGATGAAGTTATCCCCCAGCAGCACTTTATATCTAATCACTGTACAAAGGATTAAATAGTCAATCAATTCAAGGTTTTAAAAAAGCAGAAGCAAACGAAGGCTTGTTTTCCTGAGCAAGGCCTTCGAGGGGTGCTACACCCAGGGGTGACACGCCTGCCTGTACGCACCCCTCCGTTCTGTTGTGCTAGTTGTTAGCGATCATGTTCAGAATTTGCCTTTTTTGAGAGCTAATGCAAAAGGTGCTTGTTGTTCACCTGATCGAAACTCATCTATTGTACTTTACTGTCCTCTTTCAGGACTCTACTATCCATCATCCATGACTGCATACGCCTTTTTCCACAGCATCGTGTCTGCAGCTTTTTGCCAATATAGTAATGCTTCAGTAGAGTAATAGCTAGTACCAGTTTTTGAATTAATTCTCATTATCAGTAAAAATGGAAAAGGGATTTTAAAGCACAAACCGGCTGCTCATCTGATGTTGGTACATAAATAACAAATTTGAAAAAAGAGTTATCTGTGACTATCTATAGGGAACACAAAAAGGTTGTCACATATTTAGAATGCTGACTTTTCATATAAATTATTGTGAATTCATCAGAGTTTATTATTTTATTTGAACCGATTCATTTTGAGATTGATTTCAGTGATCATTAACAAAGACAGGATTTTGTATAAACTATTGTGCTCTCTGTGGAACTGAAGTTTGATTTATTTTTGTACTACACAGCATGGATTTGTTGACATTTTAATTTTGCTATAAATGTGTGAGATCACAAGTTGCTGTGATATTTCATTTATAAATTGTGAACTTTGTACAATTTTTGTCATGCTGGATGTTGACACATCTTACTCTGAATAAAGAAAAAAAATGTGTTGCCACAGGCCTGTAAAATTACTATTTTGTTGTTTTGTGTTCATGATGTAATTATACTGCAGAAACCATTAGGGCTCAGTTTCATAAAATGACCCAATTATTAATTCTAATTTAATTAGATTATTTTATTATTAAATGAATTCTACATCCACCAGCAGAGGTCAGCAAACCCAAATTATATACAGTAATACACCACTTTGCTTTGCCTTGTGCTGTGCAGTGATGTTGATGATGAAAGTCTGGTTATTTTTCCAAAATGTGAGATTTGGACATATTGTTGACTATTGACTTTGACTGGCAAGTTATTGACATGTTGCCATTCCCTGTTGGTCCTCACACTGTTTAGCCCTTATATCTTTTGTTATAGTCAGCGCCAACAGAAACAATAGAAAACAATTATAACAAACTACAATTTCACACAGACTAACATTTTGGTTGAATTACCTGTTTGGCCAACTTCTTAATTAAGATGAAAATGCAACCAATTAAATGGCATTTAGCCTAGATAATCCAGTTTATGCAATTTTTTAAGGCTACAGGACTATGTTCCACGTTATGCTCTCTCTCTCTCTCTCTCTCTCTCTCTCTCTCTCTCTCTCTCTCTCTCACTCTCTCTCTCTCTCTCTCTCTACTGTGACTGTCCCTGGCTACGTTCAACAGTTGTACATTGAGCAACTGTTATGGTTTCCCTTAGTGACCTGACTGTGTGGTACTGGACAGGACAGATAAACAATGCACAGGGCCAAATGGTGACAGACAGCAGCGTGGGAGGCCCATAGAAAGTGCCTGGGATAATGCTGGCATGCTTGTGGTGGTTTTGTTATTCATTGCTAGTGGTCTACTGAGTGTATGTTCTTGTCCAAGCCACTGTTTTGTTTCTAAACCACTTGGAACTCATACAGCAGCTTCTTCTCTACTACTATTCAGTAAGTAGCCTGTCACCACACATAGGTGCAGTAAACAACAGCCAAACTATTAAACTAAACCATGGCCGAACCATATTGCATCATTGATTTGCAGCTAAAATGAAATGTGAGGGAATTTTTATTATTATTATTTTTCTCAAACTCAGCCCCATAGTACATTGCTCCTTGGAAAGTTTCAACCGAACTTGAAGGTGCAGGAGAAACTTGTAAAGTGCAAGGTTGTAGTGGTTTAGGGAGGGAAAATCCTGCAGTCTCTGATGAAATCCCAGACATGGAGGGAGGGAGAGACAGAGAAGCAGGTAAAGAGATAGGTGGAGTGAGAGATTGATTTTGACTCTACCTAAATCCCACAATGGGCTTTTCAGGACTCAGCCCTGCAGCTGCATTGATTTCTCTTGTGGTGCAGAGCACAAACAACGCGCTCTGGCCGCTCTCGATCTTGTCAGTCCACCGACTTCTGAGGACCACGGCCAGTTTACCACAGTTTAACCCTCCTCTCCCTGTCATTATTCCCTTTGTAGACATTGAACTATGTCAAATACTTGTAACTACCATTTGTGTAGACAAAAGAGACCTCCAGGAGTTAACAGTTGTTTCTTTGTTTCTATGCAATTCAGACTGGAGGTTGTTCCTATTCTAAATTAAATTTAGCCAATAACAGAATGATACACACACAATTTACAAAAAGTACATTAAGAAACAAGGTTTCATTTGAAGTTTTTCAAATGAATGGAATGTTGAATATGAAGAGGGAAAAGTCAGAGAGCTCCAGCTCTCCATCTTTCTTGCCCTCTTGAGATCAGGGATGATGATTTTGTCCTCCTCCCTGTTTCTCTTGTTCTTATTATGCTCAGAGTCACAGCCATTGTCCGCTTCCTCTATATTGTTGGTGTTTCTTGCCCTCTTCAAGGCAGGGATCATGACCTTTAGATGATCATTCATTGCCATGAGCCTCTTGTTTCTGTCCGTGGGAGTTTGCTCACGGCAGTTCTCATTGGCTCGCTTGCTACAGGCTCAGCTTCCCTTCCTCACTTGCTAGAGCCAGGCTTGAAATGTTTCCCTCCAGCTTATTTACTCTCCAGACAAACTTCTTCTGTTGACCACAAGAGGAAAAGCAGGAGATCCTGTCAGACAGACGATTAAAGGGAGAAGTATGGGGGCTTCACCAGAACTTCACCAGAACACCAGAATCAGGGCGAGCCCCCATGTCCTTTTCCCCAGCTTCCTCCAGCTCTTCCTGGCGGAGCCCCAGGAGCTGCCAGGCCAGCTGGGAGATGTAGTCCCTCCAGCCTGTCCTGGGTCTGCCCCGGGGTCTCCTCCCAGTCGGCCGTGCCTGGTACACCTCCAAAGTGAGGCATCATTACCAGGTGCCCCAACCACCTGAACTGGCTCTTCTCAATGTGGAAGAGAAGGAAAGGCTTGCAGCAGCAGCTCCAGCGCTATGATGCCGCTGCAGCACCCACAGAATACCTCGGGGAGCACGGTTGCAGGCCTTTTTCAAATCCACAACACACATGTAGCAAAGCTTTTAACCCTCTCCCAATTACCTGTGAGAGGGTTAAAAGCTGCTCCATTGTTCCTCCCAGAGCCCTCTCCAGAACACCCACCACCCCCGCCCACCCTTTCCAAGAGGGCTGGATACTCTGAGCTGCTGTTAGGCACATATGTGTAAACAACAGTCAGAGTTTTTTCTCTTCACAACTTACTGCCTTGAGGAGACCCGCTCATCCACCTGGACTAACTCCAACTGTGCAGCAGTGAGCCAGGGACTGGTGAATATATCCACACACACCCCACCCTCCACACTTGTCAGGTGGTGAGCCGACAAGATCCCACGTTGCTTTTTCAGACTGTGAGGTTTATTCACTTCTTTTAGATAAATAAATCCTAAATTCTAGAGTTCAGTTGTAAATTATATCATAACTGATATGGAATTGCAAATTCAGCCCAATCTCTTAGTTCAATATCCAAAAGGCAAAAGTTAGTTCACACACAGATCTTACAAAATAGGCAGCTCTTTATTTCACCAATTTATTTTGGCCATGTGAAACAAACATGTTAATGTTTTGGCCTAGTGGCGTTCATCAGAGCATGCATGAGAATGGAAGCCAATGGAAGTCGTTCTTATACAGTTGCCTGCAGGTGGGTGGCTGTAGGGAATCACATGATCATTTACTGCATTACAATTATATCTTTTTCTTTATACAAAATGATAATGACAATCAATAGGTGAAATAGCAGAATGAATAATTACACTGATGTTTGAACCTGTAAGCAACAACAGTTAAAACCATGTAATTGGAAAGGAGACATTTACAACTGAAGCAAGTTTAAGCAATAATCTGTCTTGGGAGATATGACATATGGAATCATTTGCTCCCTCGTTGCATCTGATTAGCATCAGTTTGACATACAGTCAGCAAAATAAACAGATAGGGGATTATATTTGTGCATATATGGTATCTGAGTACTCAAGTGGCAAGAGAAGGTCAGTAGCTGGTCACTCACTGGAAAAGGATGATTATGGTTATTATATAATCAATGGAAAGACAGAGGAGGAGAGGAAATTGGTGGAAACGATGATACAGATAGGATAATCATCAAGATGACTGCAAGTGTAATGATGATGATGATGACTATACTGTAGAAGACTATGACAGGCAGGCTTCATGTTTCATCATGCAATTATGAAAGTGTGAGTGACTGAATTAATGAATTAATGAATGAATTAATGAAAGTCAAACGACTTGGCCTACACCTTTTCATGAGTCTCCTTATAGCAACATTTTGCTATACTACCCTATAACTCATCTGCAGTCAGTAAAAACTGTTGGTTGATTGTGTGTGTAACCCAGCATGCACTAAAACAATGCCTCCTGTCCTTATCGGTGCACCAGTCTGTCTGGCTGTCCTCGTGCCACTTCTGCCATGAGAAAAGCCAGGCTGTCCGGAGTGGAGATGCTGACAATAAAACAGCAACGTGCCAGCAACGGTAACCACAACACCCGCTCACACACACAATACAGCCAATCAGGGACGGGCATGTGAAATGACACACCGAGTCGGAATTCCAACTTCAGATAATGAGCCAATCAGGAGGGTGTATGCATAATGAGCAGCAAATAAACAAACATCGGCTAGTAGGCTGTCAGAAATGAATTTTGAGAGAATCTGGAAAAAATGGCTAGGATTGTTTGGCAGTAATCACTGACACATTCTCACCTAGACAGCAGTAATTAGGACAGGAGACTGTACTAGGTGACTTTACCTTCACCTTCATTATTTTGGTTATGCTACATCCCAGACTGCTTCCAGTATAAAAGCTGGTACCAGATTTTGTTGGTACACATTTGAAAAAAGTTATCTCTGGTTATCTATAGGGAACACAAAGGTTGTCACATATTTAGAATGCTGACATTACAATGTTTGTCATTCTGGATGTTGACCCATCTTACTCTGAATAAAGAAAAGAATGGTTCTGTTTTGATGTGTTTATGATGTATTGATATTGCAGAGCATTGTTAATTCTAAATTTACCAGCAGATGTCAGCAAACACAAACTATTATAGTAAAGGCTACATTGAGGCATGTGTTGTGTAATAATGATGTTGGTGGTGAAAGTTGACAATGACTTCATGTAAGTCAGGTCACTTTTCCAAAAAGTGAGGGTTGGAAATATAATGTTGACCACTGGAGAGTTATTTAAGTCAGTGGTTCTCACTCTTTTTGGCTTGTGACCCCTTAAAACAGTCATTGTGACCCCATCACAGGCTGCATATAGAGTGGTGAACAGTTCAGCCAAAGAATGATCTTTCTTTTCAGGTGGTTTCATTTGATCAATTATCAAAAGAGGCCTGGAAGCTGAAAACTTCTCAAGACAAAAAGCAAAAAAATTGAGAAAAACTGAAAAAATGTTTTTCTTATCCCACTCAGTGTTCCCAATCCAGTCCTCAAGTTCCCTCTGTCCTGCAAGTTTTAGTTCCAGCTCTGCTCTTGCACACCTGATCTAATTAAGGGCCACACACTTGCATTCTAGTCCTGTTCCGGTAAATCTTTTCTTACTGCTCAACCAATCAGCATTATGGCCTTTATTTGATTTAATTGGACTTAATTAAAATTCCCAATAAACGCACACTTGTGACAGCATTCAAATGCCAATCACTACTCATACCGGTACCCATAGAGATATAACACTGTTGTTGTTGTGTTATATCTCTATGCCGGTACCTATGTGTTGCATAGCAACCACTTTGTTTAGCGACTGTAAAGAACTAGGGCCTATATTGTTTGGCGGAAGAATAACAATTAGTATTGTTCAATCATTATCGATTGAAAGGCAAAGATTTATTCATCGTTTGAGTTATTTCTATTTTAATGCAATTACCGACGTTCTACAAAGGCAGTAACTAAACACCGTGTAACTTAGGCTACAGACACGGACAAAGTTACAGACACGGTGCTTAACAGTGATGTTAGCGGCTCGTTGCTTTAATTAACATGGCCAATTTCTAACAGTTACATTAAACTTTAGGTTATGGACACACTGGTGTTCTTATTCGGTGTCTTATCTAAACTGAAAACTCCCAACTGGATGGCGTCCAGTTCAAGTTCAACAACAACCCAGTCCAAAATAATCTACATGCCATGGAAAAGGAATCCAAAACTCTGTTCCACATCGCGCTAGCAAGCATCCGTTTTATTTTATTACACCGGTTTCTGATTGGCTTCCCTTGTCTGGGACTGTAACATACTGCCCCACTTATTTTTCTCTCTCTCTCTCTCTCTCTCCCTCTCTCTCTCTCTCTCTCTCTCTCTCTCTCTCTCCCTCTCTCTCTCGCAGCTGAATTCCTCGGCTTTACAATAACGGAGTCGATGTTAGTCGGTGAGAGGGGCAGCTGGCGGTCTGTGCTCTGCTCGGCTCACTCCTAGCAATGGCGCTGTGGACTGGCCAGCTCTTTTCTCCGTTTCTACTCGCGGTGGCTTTGTTATTGATTGCTAGTGGACCACAGCTTGTGCTTTCTTGTCCGAGTCGCTGTTTATGTTTCCGAACCACCGTGAGATGTATGCATCTAAACTTGGAAACCGTACCAGCAGTTTCTCCTCAGACTACCATTCTGTAAGTAGCCTATCACTTCATCTAACGGGGAAAAACCCACCGGGCACACCAGACATGAATGCAACGAGTGCTCCCAGTGTACATTTCTCCACATATGTCTTTGCTAAGGCTATAACGTTATTAGTTGATAGCATTTACTTTAACAGCCTATTCAAAGCCTTTTTTATATATATATATTCAGTCGCTAAGTTGAAGGATAAAGTTGAAATGAAGACAAAGACCAGTGGCAAGTCATAGGTCCTATGGCAATACATAGGTAATTACAATGTCTTTGGAAGTTTTAGAAAGTTGTGACACCTGCCAGTGAGTTCAGCTGCTGGCTGCAGTGGTGTGTAGGGGTTAGGGAACAGGTTTTAGGGTCACACAGCTGGTGGAGTCGGCCACAAGTAATGTGGAGGGTTAGGCTGTTCAATAGAGTTCTCTGCGTGAGAGCTTTGTATGTGGAACCACAGCAAGTGTTAACATCTCCCTCATGCAGTCATGGCTTAATGACGTTTAATAAAATGCATGCCCTTGGACCGCAAGTGGGAGGCCGTGGCCAAATGAGCTTTATCGAAGCCGCAATCTTTTCCTGCGGACTTCCATCAGGTGTGTGTTACGTGTCTTGGGGAAAACGCTGGCTCCATTTCCAAGGGAAACCCTCGCTCAAGGTCAGGGTTTGGGTAACCCTTGTCAGGTGAATAGCCGGACCTTTGGATCTTTGCACCGCATTGAGATACAGACATCATCCAGATCCCTTCTGCTGCTTCCTTTTCCTCAAGATCAAAAAAAGCTACCGTGGTGCCTGGAGAAGGTTTGTTTCATGGGTTAAAGTCTTATGTTTGACTTTCTGTCTGGGATGAAAGGAAGGAAATGCGACCTCCTTATTGAGCACTTGTGAATGCGTCCTGGATGTCAGGAGCACTCCACTCGGCTCAGCCGGCCAAACAGTTTGCCTTTTGTTGAAGCCGGCGACAGTCCCTAAGAGCCGCAGTGACAGAGCCCAAATATGTGCCACCCCTTGTCTTTAATTGACTCATGCGTTATTGTCGTGTGTTTCACGACGTTCATAATGCAGCCACACAAATAAAGAGCTTCATTCAGCCAGTCAGCAGGGGCACAAAGGGGCAACAGAGCCAGCCTTAACCACAGCAGCCGCAGCAGCATATATCAGAATTAGCCTTGTCCTCTAAACATCTGCAGGCAGCCCGCAGCCTTGAAGGGAACCCGTGGCCCAGCCTTGCCCCAAAGGAGAGATGAAAGCCCACCCTTCCACCGCAGCAATGAGGGGATTGTTTAGGTCCCCTGTAGGATGCCTCCGAGTCTGTTGGAGGGTCGATCAGAGGAGGCAAGCATGCTGTGGTTTCCTCAAGCTTTGCATGCTGGCGGGGGTTTGAAGCTGCAGCCACCTGTCGCCTTTCCCCTCGCTCCGCTGTCATGTCAGGACATGAATGCCGTTCCTGCTCTGCCTTTCCCCGTTCTCCTACATAAAATGCTCCACACCTCGCCGGCCCTCCGCGGTGGCACAACTCTTAATACGGTGAACTGCAACTCACCCAGGGACTGTTATGATGGAAAGTCTGAATGTGAGGAGCAGTTGTCTCCTTGCTGTATGTGGTCTGTCTGCAGTGGCTGATCGCATTAAGTCCCATTACACAGTAGTCGGAGAGAGTGGATTAAAAGCACGTCCTGTGAAAGAGAGAACTTATGCATGCGTTCACGTGTGTGGTTGGTGTTTAGGCAATTGCAACCCTTGAGCTTTTCCTTCGGTCCTTGACAGGTCTAGAGAATCGGCTAATAGTTGGATAGGGAACAATGTGTGAGGTTTTTTTCTGAAGTCACTGGGTTCACTTGGGGAGATGCCCGCCTCGCCAGGCTCTGGAGGTAAGTGCTGTATAGGCGCTGCATTCCTCCTTCCACCTGGCAGCATGCCACACTCTGACTAGGAATTTCCTCTTCGACCGATCATACCGTAAGAGTGTCAGATGATCCACTACATGAGCCCTTAGTGCTGCGGGACGGTGTTGTGTTTTTGTTGGAAGCGTGATGGAAAGCTAATGCAATTGTGCACTTCTTCTACGCTGGCTGCCAAAGCTTACTTCAGTATCCACTCTCCGTTTATTAAAATTTTCTCATTTATCTGTACTGCTCACTTCACTTCAGTCAGTTCCATTTGTGATTAAGTGTGTTAAATTGTACATTTTGTTTAGTCATATACACTTTTCTACCATGTCTTCCCCTCTGAGATCCTTCTGTAAGTATGGCTTTAGGGCCAGTATTTCAACCATGAATAATCTTAGTCTAGATATGCATGCTCTTCTATGATTGTCAACGAATTCCTGATAGTTCCTTTTTAGCAGTTTCAAACAGTGAATGTCCGTGTCTTCACATTCTTCAACCTCACAACATCTCTTTTTCTGTCCTTTCCTCTGGGCCAGCTGAGAATAAAAACGTCTTGGCCCACAAGTACTACTGCAAACTGGCTTTGTGCCAAAGCTTTTCTACATGGCACTTGGACCAAGAAACATGGGAAGTTTTTTTTTTTTTCAATTCTTGCTGGCCTACATTTGTTTTTCAGCTGTTCTCTCTGAGGACTCCGTGTTTGAGGCATGACAGTAAATTACCCTTCCTCTCTGTAACGACACTCCTGAATCCCTTCTCAGGGATTTCCTAAGTTGGAGACATGATTACTTTCACATTGTTAGCTCTATTTTGCCAACATCGGATATGAATCCATCGCTCTTGATGCCAACTCCATTGTGCTTGGTTATGGATGCCACCACCTTAAAAGCTCAAGAAGAAGTCTTAACAAGACAAGTCTTGTTGCCTTGGCATGACATGCAGTAAGCTCTTAGTATAACAAAGGGTTTGTCATTTCACAAGTCAGTATATCTACAGCCATCTTTGCTGTTACCTTCAACTTGTTATTATTTTCGCATCAGTATATTAGTTGATTTGTCCATGGTACTTTGAATGTGCCATCACATGGTCTAGCACACCAGGCAAAAATGTGTTTCAACATTGTGAAAGTGAAGCCTTATTGCAAACATATGAGTGACTCCATGGCAACAGGGAGTATGCCGGCTGTAAATGTGTCAGTGCATTAAACGTGTCAATGCACTAGCTCATGAAGTGGAAGTGAAGTTAGTGTCTTTTGTTGTTCATTGATGTGAGTCTAGAATAAGGCTGGTATTCAAATGTGCTTTGTTATTCAGTTGGTTTCTTGTGCACTCTGGTGAATGTGTTACTTGCACACAATTACTGCAAATTAACAGTATGAAACTACATTCACATACAGTTTGCAGAAAGTTTAAAAGATTTGCACATGAGCAGAGACATTTTTAGAGATGCAGTTGATGCGTTGTTTATTGGGAATCCATTGCTCTGTGTGGGACTAGATTAAGTTCAGTGGCTGCTTCTTTTGGGTGAAATGAATCATGGCCTATTGAGTTTGGCCTGAGTGTCCAGATGATGAGTGGAATTTTGTGTTTCTGGGTGCAGGAGGGCTGAACAGTCAGTGCAGTGGGGGTTGGTATGAATGTGTAACCAGCGAGTAGATTGGCCTGCAAGGCATGGCTCTGCCTGGTAATGGTCATGATAAGCAGATACATTTACGATGCACCCTCCTCAAGCGTGTTCTTTGAGTCCTGCATGCTCAACTACCTGGTGATCAGCCGCAGGCCATCCTTCTCTTTCTTTTGCTTCCCTTTTAGGCCTTTTAGCCCCCACCCCCAAACGGTGGCTTGGTCTGACTGAGCGACTGTGTGAGTGAGTCAGGGAGGGAAAGAGGAGTTCCATTGTGTGGAATTTGCTGCAGTCAGGCTTTGTGAGGCGCTCAGTCTCTGCAGCATTATGGAATGCAAAGCCAGAAATCCCCAAAGCTTTGCTCATTTGCACAGGGAGATTGGGCCTAAGATAGTTGTTGAAAGGAACCCTACTGGCCCCTCTCTTCCTGTGCCCATCCAATACAGGACAGCTGGTGAATTTGGTGGAACACTGTTCCACATTTCCTCTAAATTAGTTCCTCAAAATCTTGAGTGAAAAAAATCGCTGTGATTTTTCTTGATTGATGTTTGATTGATTGTTTCTGACAGATGGAGCTATATGCTATTGTTGGAATTAGGAGGTTGTCCTGGCTCTTGAGCAGGCATTATGATATAAACCTGGTAAATATCCTGTTCCTACTGAGTAGGAAACAAAGAAATCCTTCAAACATCACCATAAATTTGCCAGTAGTGGCCGAATACTGACCCTTTACAACTGTAGATAGGATCTTTATGATCATGGATACAACAGTGATAATGACGAAAATCCTACAAAACCGTTTAATGGTGTTCTTTGTCAGTCAAACATTTAAAGGACCATGCTAAGCAAAGTGTTGGGGATTCTGGCTGATCTTAGCTGAGTTGTTCTATGTGTCACTATCCCTTTGCTGAACTCCATTTGGTCAGTTTTCCCTAATAGTAGTGTCTTAACTCAAAAGCCCTTCTCAAAAGCCCACCAAAATACAGTAGCTCTCACTTTTTTTGCATCAGTCCCTCTTTTATCCATTTTTGTATTCAGTTCATTTTAGTTGCAATAGCGCTCAGCCTCATTTAGCAATCCAAGTCCTTCAGGCTCTGTAGGATTTTGATCGGCTCTTGCTGTGCACCAGCACTCCCCTGATGAGAAACAAATCCTTCTTGTCCTTTTTACACAGGATGTCTTTCGCAGAAAGCCATCGCAGCCATGTTTGGAGATCCTGGTTCACTGTTCTTCCTCTGGGAAACCAAGCGAGGAGCCAGCCATGTTCTTGTTTAACTAAGAATGACTCACGCACGCCCGAGAGTCCTTGGCAAGCCCACTTGGGCATGTGTCACACAGCCAAACAACTCCCCTGACTAGAGAGAGAGAGGGGAGAGGTCCACACATGGCACTCAGATGCTAGCTGGAATTGGATATCAGCCAGGTCCACTCCTCGTCGTGGCTCAGACAAGAATTTACAGAAACTTCTTCTGAAGTTTTTTTCGAGCAGCTACAGTCCACATTTGCACGGTTCAGCATCATATGATTTTTTTTGGACTGTGAATAAACAGAGCTATTTTCACTTTGTTGTGTATGGTACATGCCATGGCTATAGGTATGGCTACATCGGTGGCAGACAGATCCATACAAGCAATGTTGGAGAATCAGTTTTACGTGGTAAACAGGCCTACTACAAACACTTCTCCAAATGGAAAATTCATAGCCCTCACTCTCTCACACATAATGATTTCCGAGCAAGAACGCAACATATACACCAGAGGAACACAAGTTAGCCATAATCCAACACTGGAGCTACAGACTCTCACAACACACTGCTCCAGCACAGCAAGCAACAGCCACAAGTATGTGCGCTTCAACCCAAAAAATACGGCAGAGATCACAAAACGGTCATAGTCCGACCAACACACCAATAACACTTCCATCACATAAATTAACCAGACTAGGCAGACGACCAGCTACCTTTCCAATTCATTTAAAAAGCCAAATAAAGACACGCTGAGATATTAAAGACGACAAGAGAGAGAGCTTTGACTAGTTTAAAACTTGAATAAGAAACTATGCATGTCGCCAGCTACAGTGACAACATACAGCACTACTTGTCTTAATATAGCGGCATCAGTGACGCAATCACACACAATTAGATGTCTTCACAGGAGAAGGATGCGTCTGTTGTTGTGGCTTACGGCGAAGGATCCATTTTACTCTGACAAGCTGCATAAAGTAGCCAGGTGAAAACTGACATACAGTAACTTGACAGCACACTGTTAAGCTGTTTCAGAGGCCTTTCCACCCTGCCAAGAATAAGATTCAGGGGGAAATACTGAATACATGTAATTTTTTGCCATGGAAATGGTCAAATTTCAAAGATATTGAATATCGGCACAAAATATTGGCTACCAGCAGCTTCAATACAAAAATATTGGTATTGGCCTTCAAAGAACCCATATTGTCGAACCCTGTTGTCCAACATCAGGACTCATCATTCTAATGGGCTGTTTTGGCGGGAAAGTTGCCTCGCCATGTGTCAGTTTGTAATCACAGCCGGTGTGGTATCAGGCACGGGGCTCTTATCGCCCTGGCCAGTTGCTCAGTGGAATTTCCCGTGTGGAATCGTGAAGACTGGGTGGGCGGCCAACCTGCTAGAACCCAGAGCAGCCCTGCATCCTGTTCCCCAATGTTGTCATTGACATTGTACTGTATCAAGACCCTTGCGTGTGTGTTTTGTATCTACTCTCAGACTTGTGAGCTCTCTCAGAGCGTGTGTGAAACCTCACAAGATGTATAGCGTGTTGCAGTTGCACTGAGGCGCCAGGCTCAGAAGGCACATGGTTGCTTGTCAGTGTCACTATTGTCTGAGAAAAGACAGACGTGCTCAAGGCCTTAGATCAATCACATAGCTATTGTTGAATCCGGGCGCACACGCACATAAAGTAGGGTCACAAATGAACAGGAGTTTGAGGCAAAAATGCCTTTGAAAGTTCATAAAATGCCTGTGAAATCATAAATGAGGGGGCGAAAACGAATGCAACGGATAATTTGGAGTACCATTTTTTGTGTTTCACCTGGTTCACATTATTATTTGCCAATATTCCGTGCAACTGTATTATTTCATAGTTCAATAAATTTCCCCTGAAAAGCACCAAAATGGCCCTAAAAATCAGATCAAGGGGGCAAAAAAATGCCCTCTGGAAAAAAAGTTAATTTCATACCCTTACGCACACACACAGAAGTCATTGAGATTCTTTTTATTGTTCGATCACCTTGTTGTCCTCCTCTGTGGATTTAAAGTTGGACTCCATCGTTGTAATCTGAGGAGAGGAGGGGTGAGTGGCCTTTCGTACTTGTGCCTTTGGCAGGTGGAGCTTCATCTTTGCTCTGATATGTTTTCCATAATGCCACTGTGCGTTCTCTTGAGGACTCTTACAACTGTGCCAAAATCTGTATCTGCTTGAGCTCAGCTGCTGCGGATGCTCATGTGCTGCATGAGGACTGTAAAACCTGAGCGGTTGTATTCCACCAGACCTCAGTAGGTTTGTCAAGCACCTTAACAGAGAATGGCCGCTCTCAGCCGGAACCATCGCCAGTTGGAACGATTCATGTTTTTGGTGACACCATTGACCAATAGGTGGTGTAAGTCCATTGTAGGGGAACAAAGTTATGCTGTCTCAGGCACACTGTATCCAAAATACCAGGGACAAATTGTCAGCATTGCCCAGTCTAAATAGGCCATTCTAATTATCTATTGAGAAATGGAAGACTTAGTTTATCCCAAAAGGCTGCAATCATAACAAAGTGACTTCACGGTAAAATCATGCATTCAGTCCCTTGAAAAACAATTAGCCCATTTTCTCTCACTGTTGTGTATCCTTATCAGCATGGCATGTTGAATTATGAGCCTACCATTTTGTGTGGGTGAATTGCAAGATTTGTTGTTTTCAGACAGAAATCAAACGATCTATTGTGCTGTCTTCATTGTATCAAAACTATTGTTGTCAAGTTCCCGTGGTTCTTTCATTACTTGTTCGCTTTCAGGCTCTTTGTTTGGGCAAAACCTAAAATAGTCTGTGAGAGTCACTCTTCTCCAGCTTGTTTTAGCTTTGGTGTTGTATAGTTCCCTCTGGCACAGTGCCATCAAAACACATTAATGCGAGTTAACAGACTCATTCAGTGAGTCCCGGAACAAATACCATAAAATGTTCAGCGATCTGTGCTCACTTCTTTTGGGACAACATCTCCACAGTCTCTGGTTGCTGAATGAACTATTTGTTGAGGAATCTTGCACAAATGCGTCAACAGAGATAACAATTTGTTTACTAGACTTCTGCCATACTTGTTCCTGTTTTTTTCATTCTCCTCCTCTGCAGTTTCTCTCACCCCCTGATGATAAACCATCATGCAGCAGCTTTTCAGACCATCTCCCTCCTCTGGCATTGTATAGTCAATTATTTCCTGTTTACTGATGGCTAAAAACAACTGCTACAAAATGACTTTTGCTACTTAGTTTAGATCTTGTGAATTAGTATCGTACTTAGGCCTAAATGCCGCAAGTAGAGTATGCAGGAGGATCATCACTGATATGTTCAACACTCCCCTCGACCGTATTTAGTGTAAAAAGGAATATAGTCATCTCAACCGTGCACGTGCACACACACACGCACACGCATATACACACAGTAGAGTCAAAACAACACATCCACCAACAGGGGCAAGTGGTTCAGTTAACAAAGTCATCATTCATCCACAGCTATCAATCTTGGGCGTAGTCGCGGTAACAACTGTTTCTTCAGGGGTTTTGGACCTACCTGCTAAGTGTATCTGGTATCTGTACCTATAAAGTTGACTTTTTCTTTCTACTATAATTATGCCTTTGTGAAGTGAGGTGGATACTGTTTCAGACAATGCAAGGTGAAGCTTTGAATGAACGCTGAAGAAAACTCCTTCATCTTCACTCTTAGACTTCCTGAACCTGAAGTCTTCTCTTACACATACCTCTTGCTCTCATGTCTGAAATTCAGGTGGGTGCTGCCTGAACCGGCGCGTAGCTGTGCTCCCCTCCCCCCCTCCTCCCCTCCTCCCCTCCTCTCCTCCTCTACCTTCATCCCCTCAGACCTGGAGGCAGGCGGGTAGGACAGCACCCTGCCTCAGCACGCCCCGGCGGTGCACTCTGCACCCCAGGGCCCGCCGCCTGCAGAAAGATGTTTTCCTAAGGGCGCTGCACCTCTTCACCTCGCAGTGATCCCTGTTCTCTCGGCGGAGGACGCCCCTCCCCCTCCCCCCTCCCCGTTTTACAGGGCTTTTCGACAAACCCGCTCCCCGAGCGCCCCAAACGCATGAAACCCGATCACGTAAAGCGCTCTCGTTCAAACTTTTCGCCCAAATCTCTCGTCGTGAGTTTCTTTTGTAGCCACAGTTCAGAAGCTGCCGATTAATTTAGATTTGTGGTCAGCTATGCAGTCATTTCCTCTCGAATTCTAACCTTGACATCAAGAGCATAATGGAATTTAATTCTCACCTACTTAAGGCGGTGCCAGAAACAACAGTATTATATAACTTCAGATTTAGTGGAAGGAGGCTCCGCACAAAGTATGTCAGCTACAGAAGGGTCTTTCTGATAGACGCTGGATTCCTACACTAGCTCCACAGCCTATATGAAAGGAAGTGAGCATATGAAAAGTTGGGCTGACCGTGATTGGATCCATATGCAGGAGCTTTTACAGAGCGAGTGACCCATAAACATTTCACTGGCTATGAAATCAGTTGATTTTGTTATTGGCCCACATCTGAGAAACATGAGAAAGCAAAAATTCAGGAATGTATAGTTTTTATGATTTGGCTCCTTTGCCTATTGTGCACGCAGGCAACCAGGCAACGTGAATGTAAAGCTTATACTGAATTAAATCCGCATGCTCGGGATTGATTTCATAACACGAAAGGTTGTGTCAGATCTCATTAAAAATAAAGGAGCAACAATAACCAAGTTCTTTTTCTTTGCTTCCAAACTGAAAGATATAGATTTTTAGTGGCGTCAGGATTCCCATCCGCATGTCTTGTTGACAGTTTTGCATAGTCAGTGAAGTATGTTATGTCTTGGTGACCCAGTATTTACTTTGTAAGGTCAGCGGTCTAACAAGAATGCTGGTAGACAATGCTAGTTGTTACTAGGGGAGTCGAGCTTCCTAGAGGAAGAAAGCTGATCTAGTCCTCCCTTTCCTCACTGCAGAGATAAACCTATCTGCTTTGTGGCTCCATCAAAATGCTCTCTTCATCTCTGTGGCTGAAGGCTCTCAGGATGCCGTGCTGGGTCAAACACTGCAGGACTGCTTATTGTAGTCGTTGTGGGTTATAGCACCAGCTTTTCTTTATCAGAAAGACCTTAGATGGGTAGATAATGGTGACTCATTTAAGGGATTTGCAGACCATTAATGAAGACAGCTTCTCTCAACTGTTTCTCATATGAATAGCTGGTTCCACTTACCTTTTTTTTTTCTTGTGAAAATACATATAGCAAATGACTCAGCTGAAGGTCAAATGACTTAAAGGCTAAGTTCCACAAACATAACCTCATTGTTCAGAAACGTTCAGTTTTCACACAACGGGACAACGTGTCTCTCTGTGGCCGGTTATGCCACAGGGGGGGTTAAGAATGATTTAACCTCAACGGAGCTTATCGCAGTGTTATTTCAGACAAAGCTCGTTAGCTTGTCACTGAAGTCTCACGGGCCTATCATGACACGCTAAGTCATTTGTTATAAGACCAGGAGTGATTAGTGTCATGTCAGGCCGTATTGTATATCATTACGCAGCCTCTTTAAATAAGGAAGTTCAAGGAGAGCGATGCTAAAACCTGCTGACTGCCACGACTGGCCTAATAATTGTTATCTTTAGGGCAAATGTTATATAAATCTACCCTCATGATTAAAGCTTGACAAATGGCATTCTTGCGAGATGAGTAATGTGTGCAATTATCATGCTTCGTAATTATTGCACGATGGCTGCGCTGTGGACTCATGTTCATGCAAAAATGTGTTGGCCGACATTAAGGGACCTGACTCTACTTCCAGTGATAAATATTGAATGTATGTACAGCGTAAGGATGGATTGTTTTGTTAAGTGTCACAGGCATTGATACATTTCTGAAATTAAGTTTGAGACCCACATGCACGATTTTTAATTTAAACAAATGATATAAGCCCTTACTGGTGAGTGTCTGATCAGCTGTTTTTCTTCTGCTTCACAGAGACCTGAGGTTCAACAAAATCAAGGATTTACAACCTGGTTCCTTCAGACGACTAAAAAACCTCAACACACTGTAAGTCTTTGTCTTTGCTTCCCAAATGACGTCCAGTGGGAAATTATTAATGGCACCTGGTTCATAAGAGAATTCAAGGCTTTAATCCCATTGCCTTAAAATAACAAACCATGGATTGATTGCCATTTCTTCCCTAGAAAGTCCTGTTTGCAGTGCACACACAGACAAATTCTTGCTCTCTGTTCTGCTGCGGTTTCACACATGTAGGTCAGCTCATAATCTGTGAGGAATTTATTTTTCCACTTCACTCGCTGGGCCATTTATCATATGTCCGGCCTGCTAGATGGGGCATTGCTAAGCTAATAAGGCAAAAATGTTACCGACGAGCCTTTGCATTCGACATGGGCAAAATATTAGCTCAGTTACCTTTTTTTTGGAATTTTTGAAGTAACATGAGTTAGCTTATCTTGCAAGTAATAGGCCCACATTCAGGCTGTTTGACTGACTAGCATAATAAATCAAGCATACCTCACCTTATTCAAATATTAGAAACCATTATTCAGATGTTTTCTCACCCATGCCTGTTGTGCATGGAGTGAGGTAGAGAACGGTAACAGCTAACTCAAATTTGAAAGCATCAGTAAAAACAGTGTTGTGAATATATGAAAGTGAAGATGCATTGATCCACATCCAATTATATATCTAGAATAGACACTAGTCAACATGTGCAAGGCATGAGCACAATGGTTTAGATTTAATTTCAAAGGAAAGAAAATTCCCTTAAGGCAAGAGAAAAGCCCAGCTTTTCCTATCAGACAGCCAGCCATGCAGACTGTTGTGGGCCTTATATCCTGAACAGCTCTTCATGGTTTCAAGCTCTGGCTCCACAGACTGAAGAATAACACATCCTAAAGTCTAGCAGCCTTTGAACCACAGAGACGTGTCCAATATTGGTGCTGTACAGACAGAAATAGCTGTCCGTTTGGAGGGAAAACCATTTGTCTTCTCTGGAGTCAGCCTGTGACATATTCTGTCACCCTCAAACATCGATCTAAATGCAGGGGGCTATTCACATTTGTTTGGGTGCACATAAGACAGCATTTTGTTGAATTGGATCCAAACTAGGTTAAATGCTTCTGACATGAATTAGCAGTTTCTTGATTGTTGTGGTTCCTGTGGCACCACATAGAGGAGGGAAAAAACAATGCTTTGTTTGTCAGGCTGCGCAGAATTACATAGAAGGCAATGACAACCGTTTGAAATTACATCCAGCTTCTATCCCGTGGTGATTTCAAACTGCAGAACAAATTGAAATTGTGTGAAGGAACTGAACCAGATGCCCCCAACAACTCCTCCAAGTTTTTACTGTGCCAGAGGTCAGAGGTCAACTGATTCAAACATCTTGGAGATGGCACTTGTCTTGTACTGCATCGCGTGTTGACACAGGAATACAGAAGCACACTCCACTTAGGATTAGTTAAGACTGAACTCAGTACCACTTGTGATACATCTTAAAACCGCATAATAATCCCTGTTTTCTTTGCTTGACAGCCTCCTCAACAACAATCATATACGAAGGATCCCCAGGGGGGCATTTGAAGACCTGGAAAACCTCAAATATCTGTGAGTTGGCCTCATGTCAGTTTTGTTTTGCTTTGGAGGTCAAGGGATGGATTTTGACACAATGTGGCAGCATTTTTGTCCCGTCAGACTCAATAGGCAAAAGGCCGCTGTTGAAGTAGTTTACCCTTTGCTTTGTCAGCTGAAGAGAGAGCGTGGCGAAACACGTCTAAGACTTTTGTCACAAAAAGAAAACACAGTTGCCGGCTGCAAAAGTGGCTGAGAGCGGACGTTGCTAGACTGCCCCGTCAGAGAAAATGTATCGGTGCAGTTCAGGGAAAACGCATCAATGAAAAGGCAGCCTTTGTCTGATCCTCTGTACTTATCTGTCTGGATGTCCTGACCTGGAGGCAGTGTGGAGAACAGAGGTGGGTTTGATGTGCAGCCTGGGGCTTTCTGTTGCACAGCTAGTTTCCTCACTTTGTTAGTCACCGCCATTACAAACCCAGCAGCCTCAGTTGTGGCGGGGGTGCTGTCTGTGCTTACAAGTACATACAGTAAGAATGTCTAAAATCCCTGCTGAGCAGCGTCTCCCCTCCACCTCCGCAGTCTGATTTTCTTGCATTCCCTTGATTAACGTCACCCTTGCCCCCAAGGTTAGACAAGTTAGTAGGTCCTCTAAGGTCTTAGGAACTACTTTTTTGAGTTTTTAATAGGCTTTTTATTGTTTTGTTTGTGTTGGGTGAGACGTTTTGCCTGATTTAGGGGCCAAAGATGATGTCATGTTTTCTGTTGTGTCCGATTAGACAATGTTAGTTGTCTGCGTCAGCCTGTCTGATGGCCGATGGTGCCAAAAGATATTAGCAGGAACAACCAAGAAAGGCCCAAAGAGTCTGGGATAGAATTAACATGACGTAAGTTTACATCACCTCCCAGCAAACATCTTGGACAAGCATTGGGCACCAGCTTGCTAGTTATGGGATCGGCCCATTAGCTCTGCTCGACAAGGGAGAGTGGCAAGAGGGGACGTGCCAATCTCCTTCTTTTTCTCTCTCTCTTCAACTCACACACACATACACACTCCATCCCCACAAACGTCCCGTCTCCTCATGCTATAATTGACTCCCGTCGCCATTTAGGGGTTGTTTTAATTACAGGGCCCCTCTCCCTTTAAAGCAGAGTTAATCTGAAGCCAGCACCATTGCCCCAACCCTTGTGATTAGGACAAGGTGCCCCCTCCACCACACCCCACCCCCCCATCCCCTCCCTTCTCCTTTACCTCTGATTCCAGTGCACTATATCTGGGGGCTAGATGGTATCTCCCACCTCACCTCTTCCCTTCCTTTGGACCCCAGTAAAGCCCACTCCCTGACGTCTTTCATGTCCTCCAAACTGGCCGGGCGGGAGTTTGTACCACCCCACACACACACACACACACACACACACACACACACACACCGTCGTAAAAGAGTCACATAGCGGTCAAAGCATCTAATTGTGGGAATCCTGAAGTCTCAAATCCCTTTAATGTTTATCCTTCACCAAGTCTCAATTTATCAATTACATTATAGCAGGACAGTTAGGTGTCCAGCAGGGTTTTCACTGTAGGAACACAGTGATTCTTTATTCGGTCCTGGTGTCAAAGTACATTGACATGTAATTTCCCAGCTGGACCTTGACCTAGTACGTATATGTATAGTTCTTGTTGTTTCTGTGAATGTTGTTTAGGACATTAAGTTTGAGTTTGAGGCTAGCACAGGCTTGTAATTCAATTAGGTAATCAAGGTCATTCAGGGAGTATACTGCTGGGTCCTGTTCAAGAATGCAGCAAACATTAAGGAACATGAGTGATTTCTCTCATGTGGTTTTGACAGCACATATTTTCTTGTTAATGGCGGGTCAGTTAAGTTCACACTGTCTACTGTTTGATAAGTAGGTAACCACAAAGGTTTTTTAGGTTATTGAAGCGAAGCCCGTCAGTCTTCGTCCCCTTGAGATTTGACCCCGCAGCTTCCGAGTCCAGTTTCCCATGCAACCCCCCCCTGCTCACGAGCTTGTGCACACACAACGCTGCAGTCAGCTGTGTTTTACAGTCAACCGCAAACTCTTCAGTCTCCTGCAAGCCAGTCCTGTAAGATGAAGCCAAACATTCAAGCCCATTTATTCAGTCAGTCACCCATCCACAAAGTGTTAGAACAACAAGCCTGGTTGCTACAGTGTCACCATAGTGGATAGATTAGACTTTCATCATCAGGTTTCATCACCATCTGTATGATGTTATGTCTCTCATCACCATCAACAAAACTGAAAATTTAGAAAGAAAGTGCCTTTTGGACCACTTTTGATGGATTGGCCCTGCATGTAAATGTAAAAAATATGTTTTGGTTAGTGTGGAAAAGTTGAATCTGTTCCTAGTAGAAGGTCATCTGCGACAAGGAATGATCAGTTTCCGTTCATCTCTCGCGGATGTCACCATCTTAATTGTGGCTTTCAGCTCAATTTCGATCGAGTTAAGTATGATGGAATGGATTTTTGTGCATTCACCGTACAGCTTCTCTGGTGAGAAACTTGATAGTAAGTAAGCAACAGCGATGAGAAGCGCATGCGATGATAAAAAGAAGATGAAGGCCGATGTTTATTTTTCCATACGCTGCGTCACATCTGCCGGGGGGAGATTTGTATCTCTCATCAAGTCTATAAAGAGTGAGACTTTGGGGGGGAAAAAAAGAAAGGGATGAGAGATGAAAGGACAGATGGCTGTAATCCATTGCTTTTCTAGTGTCACATTTCTTTAGCATGTATAAGGGAGGGAAAACATGCACACGTCAACAGTGTTTGTCTTTCGATGTACTGAGATACCATTCTGATCCTATGCAGGCTTCGTATTACTTCAATCTGTTGCAAGTTCAAATGTGGAAGTCATTGAGAAAAGCTGAGATTCAAAGAAAAAAGTGTTCAAAGATGTTTTTTTGTGTGATCTCTCACTCGAGGCTTGTGTGACACCATCATTTTTTGTGTTTGATTGATGAGCTGATTGTGTTTTTGATGCACTGACCATATTAACAAAAATGTGTCAACATTTAAGAAGTGTTAGTGACCCCTTTGTTTTTTTTTCTGAGCTGTGCATACCATGTATCAATTCCCTGATATTATTATAATGTTAATATGAGCATAAACAATCCAAAAGTGGGCCTTAATTAACTGCAATGAAGTCAAATATTCCAGGAGTGATATGGAGTATCTTATTTTCCTGGTAAAGTCTGAGTGAGTTGTGATAACTTGCATTGCTCTCGCCCATATGGACTTTATTACTATGTGATGTTTGGTGCAGTTTCACACTAATCATTAACACTCACCAAGTACAATGATCTGTAAAATATTCCATCAAGCACTCCAGCACTTGTGTTTGGGTGCATATTTCTGCTTTGTTTGGTCCGGTCCATCTGTGGTGGAGTGGAGGGCATACTGTATGAAATGAGATGTGAAAATGTGACAGCGCTCTTCATGTCATTAGTTGGAAAATTTGGTCTCACCTTAAATTTTAGATGTGCATACTGAGTGTTTTATTGTGTATGTTTTATGACTACCGATATCCATGTGAAGTGCAAGTGTGGATGCGTGCCTCACTAATTAAATTAAATTCTCAACATTTCTATATACAGTAAAAGTACAAGTTGGAGCACAACATGCATAGCACTAAAATGAAAGTCAAAAGACCTCGGTCATTGGATCAGATCCTTTCTACATTCTCTCTCCTAATAACCAGAGAGAACTCAGATGATCCTGTGTGTGTGTGTGTGTGTGTGTGTGTGTTACTAATGTTACTGATTGTCTCTCCTTTCAGCTATTTGTACAAGAATGAAATCCAATCAATTGACAGACAAGCATTTAAGGGGCTTGTCTCTCTTGAGCAACTGTAAGTGACCAACTTCCTCGTCCACCTCTTCCTTCTGCTCGCCCTACTGCTCCTCCTCCTCCAATCTCCTATCCCATCTATCCGTCTGTAAAATACCTCTACTCCCCACCCCCCCTTTCCTTTGAAGGAGTACTTTAAGGGATTCATGAAGCCTGGTAAGACCTGCACAGTCATAAACCATTTATAAGCTAACTCATATGGTGTTAAAGGTGCCATAAGATAATCACACATCACAAAATGTGACACGTTGGCAAATATGGCATGATTCTTATGAGTACTTGACTATGTAGGCCTTACAGAGGTATCATGATAGCTCTGCTCAGTTATTCTTCATGAAAAGTGACACCAGTGCTCCCCCCCCACACACACACACACACACGCCCCTCTATCCACTTTCCCGCCGCCACCATGCATGCCGTGTGTGCACCCACCCTTGTATGCCGCGCTGACCCCGTTTGACCCCTTTGCATGAGGCGCATGTCTTGCGGTCGCGGCGACAGACGCGCGCTGCCCCCTTGTGAAGCACAAAGCATGGTATCTAGCCCCGTGCTAGCGTAGCAGACTTGGCTTCTTACGGGCTCAAACTGGAGCCTCAGCTTCTACTTTTACAGCCAAGCGTGACTTCCATCGCGTCTATGCTACTACTGAAGACACCGCTCTTCTGCACACCTTTTTTAAATGTGAGACCTTGTGCTGTGATGCTGTGATGCTGTGATGTGCACTAGTATCCTCTTTATTGCTCAGAAGCCTTTCTGTGCATTATCTATGTGAAGTCCATGTGATGAAACTGAAGACATGCTGCTGGTGTGAGACTCAGGAACTTGTTAGTTCTCTGTTGCTTCTACAATAAATCACAAGTCTGTTGTTTCATCTGTTTTAGCTTGTTTGATTGATGTGTTTTAAAGATATGATTGTATTTACAGATTGATAATTGAATTTATGTGACCACTGTTGATTAGAGGAAATGGCCACTGTAGTGTATTGCTGCAGGCTAACTTTAGCTATGGCTCCATGGGCCAGTGTGTGGTTACCACAACCAATATGGCTGACATGCAACTTCTCAGCAAATTAGGCTTGCTTAACCCTTGGAGGAGACTGTAACTTACTGTGCCTCACTGTAACCGCATCAACAGAGAACAAATGGCTAATTCACCAAGCAAAACCAATTTCAACTTTAGGCTCCGTGTCTTGCAGCTGTTTTGAGTTTTGCTACAGTAATGAAGGGTTTTATGTGTGGGTGACAAGTTCTGAGCCAGATTGCATATGCTTTAATGGTCCCCCTACATCTCCACCGGGCAGCAGATGCCAAAGCTTCAAGGAATAAACAGACTGGTATAGCTGCAATGACTTCAGCACATATGCATCCTATAGCCCCCCCACCGCCACCACCATTCATCTGTTGGTGTTTCACAAGCATGCTAGCGGGTTTGTTGTTGAGCATATAAAGATCACACATCACAATTTGTGGCCAAATGCTCACTAAGTGTCAGAAAGAATGAATGAATGCAAAGTAGGTGGTGTTTCTAGTCCTCTTCAACACACTTGAAACAATAGTTAAGTGGTTCCATTTCAATCCGCTGCTATCTAGACTTGTAAAGTCTATGATGGGCGGCAAATAGTTTTGAAAGTATGATGAAATAACTGGTCTGGGACGCTCATTTATCCTGAATGGGGACTCAAGAGGCTGTAAGGGAAGTTTACTCCTGGCGTTATTAAACCTTCTTTGTGTCTCTCTCAGTCATTTAGCATGGCTGTCTGGATTGTGTTGTGTTGTCCTGGGTCATACTCTGGCCCCTTTACAGCACATATTTTAGGCAACACCCTTTAATGGTCTTTTCCAGTCAAAGGCATCATGTTGGGTGTCCAGTGCAGCTTGTGAAAACATGGCGCTGTGTCAAAACTTGAGATGTGCTAGCAGACAACAATGAGATGGATTTTCTTGTTTGGAAGACATGCAGAGGGGTATTTATTGCATTCTGTGCTACATACAGTTGTCGATCTATGTTCTGCTTAAGTCTTTCTGTGTCTTTCTGTTTTGCTGCTGCAGCTGCTTTGATTGTTGCTTTCCCTGTCTAAACAAGCACATACCCAACTGAACCCTTACAGTTACCATATAGCCATCAGTTGGATTTCATTTCCCTAACCTTTTATTTGTTGGCATATGGTCTGATTTATGCTTTCTCGGCTCAAAGGGTTTCGAGGGCATAAATTATGTTTGCATTCCACAAGATAGTCGGTGTTCGTGCTTTTCACTGGTGGGCAATTTCATTTTAAAGTTAGCCTTCAGCCATAGAATTTCAGACCCTGTATATCAACTGTCTAGGATGAATGCCTGCAAATTCCTTCGGCCTGTCTGCACTCAGTTACAGCTAAATATCACCCTTTCTGAAGATCTGCTACTTGAGCAGTAAATGTGCCTGGGATGGACAGGTGAACAGGTCTTTGGGTGAGGAACTCTTTAGTAGTCTCGTCAACCCACCACTTAGGGGCATTCCATCCACATAAGCTACTAGGAAACTGAAATTCTATTTAGCTGGAGGGGGCACCCTAATCCAATTTTACTGTGCTGTGTCGATGCTTTGTTCTCCTCCAGGTACCTGCACTTCAACAACATCGAGTCGCTGGAACCAGAATCGTTCACTCACCTACCAAAGCTGGAGCGACTGTAAGTTCACCCTCTCACCTTCCACCCAAAGCACTCATCCGTACGACTTGCCCATTTCACACACAAATCAGAACGATTTTGCTGATTTTTATATAAACTATCCCAGAAGCAAATAGCTTTTTTCCAAACTTAATTTTCTCATATAAACCCATAGATTTATAGATCCACCAGCCACCAGCTGGATTCAGAGTTTACAAAGCAGGACATTTTATAGAAACCAGACATAGAAAAGCAATGACGAGCATGATGTACTTGGTATGGAATTGAGTGTCACGTCAGGCAAGTCCAAACTTTGTTTGCCATGACGCTGGAATGACCTGCAGAAGACCTTCAAGAATGCAGCGAAACGCCTTCTATAAATCAGGACAGCTGATTGGCTCCTAACAAGTCTCTTGTGCTCTGTTGGTCTGTTGAAGAGGTTGTTTTCGTCTTGGTTTAAATGGCAATGGGAACAGTGGGGATGGCAGATCCTAGGGGTTTATCTCTGACTTTGACTCAGTCCTCATTAGGTTCAATTGTATACAACTTTGTAAGGAAATATATTGGGAAAAGTTCTTCTTGCCTATTTTTCTAATTTGACTGCTATGGCCTTCCAAACAAGATCACACTGGGACAATCAGTCAGACAAACCGGGGGAATTGAATGAGATCATATCACATTCAAGACAACGTCCAGGATTGGACTGAGGATTGAGAACACATTGACCTCATTAAGCACTGAATTGAGCTAATTGCAAGGATAGGAGGATAGGAATGTCCTCTAAAATCCATAGAATATTGTGTTAAAAAGGACAATTTGACTTTCCATAATCTCACAACCAAAATGTCTTTATTCCCCTTCTGTGTAATAACATCTGTGTAATAAAACAATCAATCAACTATTTGCTTAACAAAAAATTTGAATCTTATCACTATGTTTCTTTAGGACCTGTAATGCATTACGGCCACTGTTTTCTGGCACTCAGATTAGTACAATGCTGTTATACGTAATCTGTTACTTCCCAGCCCTGCCTGTGAACCC
Organism: Centroberyx gerrardi; assembly: GCF_048128805.1. Taxonomy (NCBI): domain Eukaryota; kingdom Metazoa; phylum Chordata; class Actinopteri; order Beryciformes; family Berycidae; genus Centroberyx; species Centroberyx gerrardi. Next base: position 19,281,396 of record NC_136013.1, read on the forward strand.
ACTGGACATAAACTGTCCGGTCAAGGTGCAGACGTAACATCACCTCTGCTTTTCACACTCTCAACCAGATGTCAAGAGTGTTGAGGGGAGCCGTGTTAAATTCCACTTTCATTATCCCTGTTTACGGGCCATTGCCTGGAGTCCCGCTATATCCATATACTCCCCACTCCCTGGAGTGGGCGAGGAGAAGGAGGGACACCTGCAAACGAAACGGGGAGGAATTCCCAGGTGCACGCTCTCCGGATCGCTTGTTAGGGAATATCTCCATGGCCACGGTCAAAGCAGTCACTTCGGGCGAGGGAGGTGGCCCGCCAAGAGCATGACTGCAGATCAGCTTCCCGCAGATAGAGATAGAAGAGGAAGAATGCGTCACAGCTGTTTCTGATCTATGGCTATTTCGAATAAAAGTGAACATTTCTGGGGGAGACGTTTCGGGGGCGGATCCTTCCGTAAACAGGACTGTTTGTTTGACGTCTGCTTTCAGCGGAAAAGAAGTCTCGAGGGTCGTCAGCTTGAGCGTTCATAGCATGTCTGGGAACGTGATCGTATTTCTTGTCCCATATGGAAAATGGAATATGATATTATCAGAGGGCACGTCCTCAAAAATGTGTTCAAAATATCCACTATTATTAGCTGGGACAGCTCACTTCAAAAGGGTTATTTCAGAAAACTGTTATTTCACTCAAAATGTACACCATCCTCATGTTTCAATAACCATGTTTGTTTACTGTGATAGCCCTAGGAACGACTCATGGAACTAAATGGTAAAGTTTGACTCTGATGAACCCAGTTTCAACCCAGCTAGCCGACGGTCATCATCTGACTCTCTCTGTCTCTCTCTCTCTCTCTCTCTTTGTCTGTCCCTGCAGGTTTTTGCACAACAACAGAATCACCCATCTAGTCCTGGGAACCTTCTCTCATCTTCAGTCCATGAAGCGCCTGTAAGTGGAAAAGCTGCTAACAGCCACTGAAGTTAGCAAACAGCTGGGGCGGTTGTGTGAGAATGCGTGTCCATGGCCATTTCTGTAGTTTGTAGTCTGCAGCATCAAGTGGGGTCTGTTGGTCGGGCGCCACGCAGCCACACTACACCATTCTCACGCTTCTTTGGCTCCAAGACGGTTTCTATCACGCGGCCTGCAGCCCACGCCCTTCCCATCTTTTCCAACTCGCGGTCTCTGACTCAGCTGCAGTTCACAACAGATAGGACTGCGTAGGGCATGATGAGAAAAGCAAAGAAAAGTAATAATTCTGTGATCCATCTTGCAGAGAAAAAACAATTTTGCCATCTTGTAAGAAATATGAGAATTCTGGGCCTGACAACATGCAGCCAGCTATCTCTAATACAAGGCAGGCTCGGCTTTGGGCTGCGTCTCCCTCCGGCCAACAGACAGTGAAGAACAATCAGCGGTTTGGCCCTGTCCCATTGTTTTCTCCCCCTCCTGTCTCACTCATAAACGATAGCTTCCAGGATTTATCAGATCCCAGGCCAGCGTGCTTAAAAAGAGATACCCTACAGTAGACTAACGTTAACTTCACTCTGATTATGGCATTCGAAGTTGGAAGATCCACTGCATAATTGCTTTATATAGGCTAGATAATGATATTATTATTTTGTTGACAAAGATGAGTTTTCCTTAAACAGAGAGAAACATAAATGATCATTTTGGCCTCGATAGGCAGGCAGATAGTGATTCAACTCAAATTTGTTTGTAAAGCCCTTTTTACTAAACTCGTACTTGAGAAATACCCAGGGAACCTCACCAGTCTAAAACGTTACCAGCTAAATATTCTCAAAGGGATGTCATGGATAATGGACACATTGTGGTAGAATTAAAAGCTGGCTCAGTGAGCAAAAGACGAGGCCAAGCAGAGAGACGGTTTCCCACAGCAGGAAGAGAGTGTCTTCCAACATGGCTCTGGTGTGTCCTGATGTTTGGACGGAGCTGGGCCGGGCCTGGCTGCGCCGGGCCAGTTTCACTCCACATCGGGGAGGCGGCCAGAGAGGATTTACATGACCCTGCTGCATGCATCTCATAAATGTTACAGAGTAAATGCCTAATATGGTAGCTAAACGCCAAATTATTTCACTTTGTCTGTGTGTGTGTGCGTGTGTGTCTTCAGGCGACTGGACTCCAACACGTTAAACTGTGACTGTGAGCTGCTGTGGCTGGCTGACCTGCTGAAGCAGTACGCCGAGTCGGGCAACGCCCAGGCCGCCGCCACCTGCGACTACCCCAGCCGCCTGCAGGGCCGATCGGTGGCAACGCTCACCGCCGAGGAGCTCAACTGTGGTACGGATAGAGACATTTCTGGAATATCATGGAATTTGTACCCCAGACAGGATTTGAGAAATTTCTCAGGGGAAGGCAGGGAACATCAGGGAATCTTCCAAATTGATCACTTTACAGGGAGATACCAGAATGCACACTACCAGTCAAAAGTTTGGAAACACACGTTTTTCTTTATTTTCACTATTTTTCACATTTTAGAATCATAGTAAAGACACAAAACTATGAAATAACACAAATGGAATTATGCAATGACCAAAAAAGTGTTAAACAAATCAAAACTATCTTATATTTTAGATTCTTTAAAGTAGCCGCCCTTTGCCTTGATGGAAAGGCAAAGGCTTTGGAAAGAAATTCATACATAAGCATCAATTTCACTATTTATATTTGTCTAAAAAACTAATTTCAAGCATTTAAGCATAAGACTTAAGATCAAAATGGCTTTAAGAGAATGAAAAACAGTACATTCAATCAGGTGGGTCCAAACCTTTGACTGGCAGTGTATGTTCCAAGTTGGTGGGTTTCAGCTGTTTATACATTGTATGGCCACTTCTCCAAATCAAGCCCAACCGTAGTGGAAACCAGACTTCTTGAGAACGTTTCTGAGCTACATTAATAACATCAACAAACTAGGGAGGAATACAATTTGTGGGCCGTGGAAGCACTCCGACTTAGTTATGGAAAAGTCATGGAATTTTACATCAGCTACAGTGGGAAGCTAAGGAACACGCATGCGGGCGAGCATACATGCATTGGCACACATGGTCACGTAGCAACCTGCACACGTGTTTTTCCCCTCATACTAAAAGATTAAACTGTCGTAAAGACCAGGTTCACACACTCAGCTGGCGTTCATGTGTATACCCATATACACACTCTTCACTAAAACCACAACTCAATCCACACAGCCCGCAGCTTCCTGCCCACAAAGAGCGGGTGTGCTTAGTCACCCTCTCTCTCTCTCATGCACACACACACACACACACACACACACACAGGTGTATCCTCTCTGTGCGTCTGTGGTCTGCAGACACCCAGGTGTTTCACCATTTATACCCCGCCAGCTGTGTCTCTGGCTTGGGTAGAATGTCAGTCAGGACCCCCTGAATTTGGCCTCCAGTCGCTCCAATATCAGACCACCAATCTGTCTGGCATCTGCTCAGTTTTTTAAGAATGAGACTACTGTGTGTGTGTGTGTGTGTGTGTGTGTGTGTGTGTGTGTGTGTGTGTGTGTGTGTGTGTGCATGCATGGGAGGAGTAGTGTGTGGGGCCCCAACCTGTGTCATTATTGGTGTGGGTGTTGCATTTAGGAAAGTGTACTTGGATGAATTCTTGGTCCTGAAACTTGCAATAAGTTGATTCTGTTTCTTACGGTGGGTGGCTTGTGGAAAATTCATTCTTGAAATACATTTGGGTTCTTTTTTTGTGTTACTCTTTTCTTCATGTACATTTATGAGATGGATCGAATACTTAATGTTATTATATATGAAGAGACTGAAGGCTAATTTAGTTGTTCAACCTGGCAAGCCAAAGGAAGGTCTGCTTTAGCACAGGTTGAAATGTCCCTCAGGGTATTAATACATTCCAACAGTGTAAGGAGTTAAGAAACTGCACATTTCACTTTAAGTCCATATGGCTGCTTTTCAGTTGGTTTCTCTAACAGACTGTTGGCTCCTGTACCAGTAAATCCAACCAGCTTAGCTCTCTCTGTTTCCTTCAGCTCCCACTGGAAGCCGTTGTCTAGGCCAGGCAGGCAGGCAGCAGTTGGCAGCTGACTGTAACCCAACCACACTTAAACCTCAGCAGCTAATTTGACGGCCCCGACTTGCCCGTTCTTGCTCAATGTAACCCCCTCCCCTCCGTCTGTCTGCATAGCAAGGCACCAGGGGAAGAATGTCTGCTTAAAAACATGGTGGAAACCGTTCCACACCTCCCGCCCTCCATTTTCTCCCCCTCTCCCCTTATAAACGGGGCAGAACAACGCGCGGCGGGTTGAGCAGCTGTCAAAACAGCAGAACCTCCTCGACGCGAAGTGCCACCTCCCTGCACAACTGGCACCTCGCGAGCCGGGCTTGCCTCCTCGATGGAGGCCGGGTTACCGCGGACGGGGTTTCCAACCCACCGCCATTACCGCCCCCAGCGCTAATGTGGTGGTGAGAGGAGAGTTGGGTTGCCGTCCTCAGTCTTGGATTTCAGAAGCGTTCTATCAGTTCGGTTTGGTCGGGGCTGTTGGCAAATGGTGTCGTACAATGAGATTTATGGCCCGTCCCATGTGCATGGTTTGTACGTTAGTAGAGAGGGGAAAGGAGCGTTTGAAAGACTACTTACACAGTCTCTGCTGAAATGTGTCTACCACATGTACACTGTGTGTGGGGAGGGGCCTTAGAGAGAGAGAGTGTACTGCAGGTCGGTGGGGAAGTGTGGGAGTTGGTTAGTTTGATGTGTGTGTGTGTATGGTGTGTTGGGGGCATGACTTGATGTCTGTGTGTTCAAACTCACACGCCTGCCCTTGCATAAGAAAGATATGTAGCCAACAATGACAACAAGCGGCCTGCAGTTCAACACCCACCCACGTTCCAGCCCAACCAGGTCAGTGTCTTCAACCCCAAGCACTTTTAACGGTTTCCTCACGGGTGATTTGTGTTTGCAGGGGCACCCTCCTGTCTTAACCTCAGAGACCCCCAAATTGGCCCCATTTGGGGGGCCCAAGACCTGCATAGGCAAGAGTTAGTCATGGAGGAGACTGTGCTCTACAGCTCATAACTCTCACTTTAGTTTGTCAGGCGTATTTTGTGTATTTTCGTGTGTTCGTGCTTACACGTGTGTGTGTGTGTGTGTGTGTGTGTGTGTGTGGTGTTCAAAAACTAATAGGCACATACTAAGGAATTGTCTTTGTTCAAGGTGATTTCATGCTGCCCTTGTTTGAGAAAATAAACATGAACTCAAGTATTGTTTATGATCTTAGAGACTAGAATACAGAGAATGATTAGGCAAGAAAGTTTAGATGCATGTCTAATCCAAGTCTTCTCATAGTGTTGAACATCATGTGTGATTCACCCTTATACCTGCACCTAAAGGCAGTATTCAAATACATTTTGACCCCATAAGTGCTTGTTCTGTCCTATCTTGCAAGTTATGTGCCCTCTTTTGGGGGCTTTTTAAGTCTGCGGCAAGATGAATCAGAGCACTTCATGTGGAAAAATGTCTGAAACTGTATTTAGGTTTGTCTTATGCCCAGGTCTTCTCCCCTGTGGAGGTTGCTGTTGGGGTCAGTGGGGTCAGGTCCAGGTTGCTAGAGGCTTAGTTGGACTCAAACACAGACTGATACTCCTTTCCTCAGATCCCCTATCTCACTCCCTTCTATTGCACTTAGTCTTCTCTCTCACCAACCTTTCGATCAGCACACTTCCAACACAATTACAAATCGATGAAACTAACCACCTCCAATCTGTCACAGCTTTCTCTTGCCCTACACCACCTCATCTTCTTTTCGTCTGATTCTCCCGTCTCTCCCTCTCCTCCAGAGGTGCCCAGGATCACCTCGGAGCCCCAGGATGTCGACGTGACGTCGGGAAACACTGTCTACTTCACCTGTAGGGCCGAAGGCAACCCCAAACCGCAGATCATCTGGCTCAGGAACAAGTAAGACGCACAGTGTTGTGACTGCTTCAAGAAATCAAAGACCTCACTTTTTTTTCATGTTGGATCCAGTTTAAAGTGGGACTTAATCCGTGTGTTTAGGTCCCACAAATTGTTGACATTTAAGACGGATAAACAAAAGTCGCTGATGAGTTCTGACATCAGCATTCGCAGTTGAAAAGTTTTCAGTGGAAATACAATTATCAATGAGAGATTGAAGTTTTCTACAAGGATTTCTGGATTTGGAAAATGTACATGTGCTATATACACGGTTAAAAGCTGTCGTTGAGACATACGTGTGTGTCTCTGTCTCCTCCTGGCAGCAATGCTCTGAACATGCGTGATGACAGTCGTCTGAACCTGCTGGAAGACGGGACGCTGATGATCCAGGACACCAGGGAGACGGACCAGGGAGTCTACCAGTGTATGGCCAAGAACGTGGCCGGGGAGGTCAAGACTTCACAGGTCACACTTCGGTATTTCGGAGCCCCATGTAAGTAGCTGCATTTTGTATCCCACCTTCTGTTGACCATAAAGCATAAACTACTATATTTAAGAGCGAAATACAAAACTTTCTCCTAAACTGCAAAAAATGAGTGCTCCATCCAGAGAAAGCTGGACACACCAATGATGGTTGAACCTGCTGTGAAACGATTTCTTTCACCATCTCCACCCCACCAGCCACTGAGAAGAAGGAATTTAGGCCTGAGGAGTGTGTAGTTTAACATCACATTACTTGATTTCTGAATAATGAGGTCCTACAAAGTGCAGCTTTAACCTGTAGATATATATATATATTTTTTAATAATTTCTATATTTGTTGGAATTGAAGACTAGTGACATTTTTCTGTTTGACAGGAGTCAAGGAGGTGGGGGAGGTTGCCCTGAGGGACTAACCAGGTGTCAGTGTAGCAATTGCTTGTATGATTGAAGTCAGGATTGGGGCAAGGAAGCTAATCTCAAGCTAGCGGTAAAATGTATCTCAGATTGATTGCATAGGTTTTACAGGTTTTCCCTCTAATCGTATCAGAGAGAAATGTTAACTCAAGCAGAGAAGCACAGGCGTTTTTCAAGAAGAACCAATATTATGTTAGGATTTTTACCTTTTTTGGGTAAACGCTCATCTGAAACAAGTGTGTTTAGTAGCAGTTGGGAGGATTTAAACAACCAAAAGTGCAGTGGAGGCTGCAGAGCAAGGTGTCTGCTGCCTGCAGTGTGAGTGGCACTGAGGTCACCTTCAGAGTTCAGCAGGTCAAATAACTGGGATATCCCACTGAGCCGTGAGCAAAGCCTGCTGGCTTATGGGAAAACTATTCCCCTCCTCATTCATGCACACACACACACACAAATATACATTCTGTCCTCTATCTCTGTCTCTCTGCCTTACATACACACACACTTAAGCCTGGTTTATGGTAGGGCGCTCGACACCTTTGATAAGTGTCGCTCGACAGAAAATAAAGAGCCGCGCGACGTTTGTAATTTATGCTTCGGCGAAAGGTTTCAGTCGTCTCCATGGTAACCAGACGCTATCCTAACGTTAAATTTCTATGATACAGAATAATCTTCTCGACCACCGAGTGGTTATTGTTTAGCCGACTGACCAATAAAGATAGCAAGGATAGTAAACATAGCCTACCTGTCCCGTAGATTTTTCCACCGACGTTTGCAGTCCAACATACTGATATCTCTTTCCACGACGTTAATGCCATCTGTGCATCTTTGTATTCTTTTATTGAAAAATCATACAGGTGGCGATACTGTCTAACTTGTTATGCCAGTCTTTCATTTATACCCTCCATATTTGCTACGAGCTAAGCTAAACTAATTAAACTAATTAAACAAGGACGAAAAAGTTACAGACCAAAATATCAATAAGGACGTTCAGTTCAGTGAAAACTACAATCTCCATGGCGACGTTAGTGCGACGCAATGTGACTACCCAATCACATTGCGCGACAAAATGTGACGGTGTCCGCGACATTACAAAATTCTCCAGGTGCGCGACATGTTGGGAAAGTGTCGAGAGACACTTTTTTCTGTTGAAAATACGTCATTTCTGTCGAGCGACACTTATCAAAGGTGTCGAGCGCCCTACCATAAATCAGGCTTTACAAAATATGCACACATCCATCAGTTTTTGCGCCGATAGCTGTCGCCGTGGGAGATTAGCGCGGCTGTCTCCAGGTGACCCCAGGGTCGTCGCCCGGGTGACGGATGGCCTTAAGGGCGACCCCTCGTTAAGGAACAGTTTCTGAAAGCAGATGTTGTGCATTTCCTGTCTCCATGTGATTGTAAACGCCTGGCCCCTCGCTGTGTACATATTTCCTCTGACTCAACTGTAATCACTGGCCAAATATGGACAGGGCTCACCCGAGTTTGGGATACACATCGGAAGTTGTTTTCAGCGGTAGTCAGAGTGTCGTTACTGACGGTTATGTATACATACACAAATGATCTTTGAAGCGCCGTTTTTCAGCCGGCGCATGAGCTGACCTTTCAAACGAAGCATGTCTCTCCACAGCCTTCTCCTGAACATTTTGCTTACATTTAGGCTAGTTTCCCAGCACCTTACACTTACTCAAACCAGATGAAAAGAAGCTTTCTCTCAAACCATGTCCTCACCTCTCACCTAATTAATCAAACCTCTTTCCCACATTCTCTCCTCCTCTCATTGTCCTCCTCTCTCCCTCTGCCCACTCCCCATCCTTCTCCCTCCTTCCCCCTCCAGCGCGGCCCAGTTTCGTGATCCAGCCGCAGAACACGGAGGTGCTGGTGGGGGAGAGCGTGACCCTGGAGTGCAGCGCCACGGGTCAACCCCAGCCCCGGGTGTCCTGGACCAAGGGCGACCGGACCCCCTTGCCCAACGACGCCCGCATCAACATCACCCCCTCCGGAGGGCTCTTCATCCAGAACGTGGTGCAGGCTGACGGCGGCCAGTATACCTGCTTTGCCTCCAATAACGTGGACACCATCCATGCTACAGCTTATATCATCGTGCAAGGTGAGAACCAGAATAGTTTCTCTCTCGCAGGCCTTGGATTCATGTGTGAACAAAAAACAGATTAAGTATCCTGGATTGCATGTGAATGTTTTCTGTATGCTTTGAGTATAGTTCAAAACATAAACAATATAAATGGACATCCATTAACCTGAGCTGTATTGGCAGCTTCCTGTATTTCACATCAACTTCCTCCTTTGCCATATCTTGCTTCCTGCACTCCCAAGCTCTCTTTGAGGTGCCACCAATGCTTTAGCAAAATCTAAGGCTGGAGACACACTAGATGAAAATGCATTGCATCACACATATCACACATGCTTAATGATGGATTTCACAGTTTCTTTTCTTTCTCAGTGGCACATCTGCTCACATTAGATGATTAGGCAACACCCTTAACGATGTAACTGAGATGTCAGGACCTCTAATTGCACAGGAACTCACACAATCCAAAGTGAGTCCAATCAAAACAACAAGACAGACAGACAGAATCAGTCTCCACGCTTGGAATGAATCTCTGATCCCCACACGCCACGGGACTCGCTCAGGACCCTGCAGATGTCGGGTCGTAAATATCAAACATGGTTTTTATTATCTGGGCGCTAGATCACAGATCAGTCTGTCAGTCGATTGTCGACTGAGTCTGTAAATCACTCACACTACCAGAAATTTAATTTAATCTCCGTTGGGATAGGCAAATCTGGTGTAAACCGGCCCGATAATCCTGTAGTGTGTCTCCCCTCCTGCCCCCAGCCATCCCCCAGTTCACCGTCACGCCGCAGGACCAGTCAGTGCTGGAGGGTCACACGGTGGACTTCCCCTGCGAGGCCAGCGGCTACCCGCAGCCGGTCATCGCCTGGACGCGGGGGGGCAGCCCGTTGCCCCTGGACCGCCGCCACGTGGTGCTGTCCACCGGCACGCTCCGCATCGCCCGGGTGGCGGCCCACGACGAGGGCCAGTACGAGTGCCAGGCGGTCAGCCCCGTGGGGACGGTGCGCACCGCCGTGCAGCTCAGCATCCAGCAGAGAGGTGAGGAGTGTGCGGTGGTGCTGCCAAATGAATGTAGATGATTAAACAGGACATTACCTTAATAAAGTTGTTAATGGTAAGCTGATTTGATATAGTTTGCAATAGGGCTGGGCGACAATTCAGTATTATCGTTTATCGTCTTTCAGCTGAATTATATTGTGATGATATGGTGATTTTGGGAACACAATTCTGCTGTCTAAACTGATGATAACAAGCAAATTTGAATGTAGTATGAAACATTTTAAGGAATATTATTTTACAATTTCAGTTTTATCTATCATTTCCATTCGGTTCAATGGGATGAACATTCATTTAATTAATTTAACATGTGATTTTGCATACATGGGCCATAACGTGATATACTGTATATCGATATTGAAAAAAATCCTTATGATTATGGTGATATTGATTTCAACCATATCGCCCAGCCCTAGTTTGCAATAGGTTTTAACTCCAGACTCCTATACATTTGCCCAAATGACTGATGTTCACTGTTATGTACACTGTATGATGATACAGGCTTGACAGAATCCAATTATGATTATTTGTATGTTTCAAAACACTTTCTCGCAATCGGGCTTACAAGCACAGAACACAGCATCCATTGACTACTGCATGCCGCAAGATATATTTGAGTGCAAATAGGCTAAATGTTTTAGTGTGGCTGCCGTAAAGCCCTCTTCAAACACTCCATGTTTGTGTAAGAGGAGGGGAGTGCGAGGTGGTAAAATGTTAAGAGGGTGGGAGGGGTGCTGTACCCTCCATCCACGGCTAATTTGTCGTTTACGCATGCGAGTCTGCCATTAGACTGTAACAGTGCCTGTATACAATGACAGGCAAATAGCTCTGTGTGTGTGTGTGTGTGTGTGTGTGTGTGTGTGTGTGCGTACATGTGCAGATTATTTAACTTTATATGTGCATGAGTGTGTGTATGTTTCATGTGTCTTTTTGTTTGCAAGAAGGCACAAGTTAGCGTATGTGTCACACTATGTGCATCTTTGTGGGTGCAGATGGGCGTATCCGTGTGTGTACATGTGTGTGTGTGTGTGTGTAACTGAAATTATAGGCTTGGCGCAGCACAGGAAAGCATGGCAGTCTGTAATCCCTATATGACACCATGTTTTTCCATGTAGTAATGGCTGTTAACATGGCCCAAAGTACACGTTGCATAATGGCCCCACACTGTTAAAGCAGCGTACAAGCCCACAACCGAGCTGTCAGTGTGTGATGGCTGCTTTATGCTAAGAGGGGTTAGCAGAGGAATACTGAGCATTAGAGATAAAAAAGAGAGAGAGAAAAAGGAGGGATTTTATGCATTCAGCAGGGATGGGATTCTTCAGGTTATGACAGAAATCTTGGATTTTTGGCACGTTTCCTTTCATTTTAGAGAGAGATTTCGGTTCCCCTGCTTCCAGTATCGTTTCATGTGTTTTTTGTGTTTCTCTGATCACATCCCCGAATCACACAGTGACACAGAGTGGTATTGGCAACACATGCACTCCAAAGAGGCGTATGCTGCACACCATGTAGCGAACCTTCTGTTTTAGAAAGTTCAACTTTGATTTAAAGGCAGTTAATTAGTGTCAGGCTACTATGAAACAGCCTCCCACTCTTCCTCTGGGTTCCGAGACTGCCGGGATTTTCCCATGGCCAGGTGGCTGAGAAATGGGAACCTAGGAGGAATTTTAATAGAGGGGGGAGGGGGGGGGGAGTCGGGTTGAGCAAACCCCCACCCGGCTCCCACCACCCACCCCAGCTGTGAAAGGGTTGTATCATGAATCTTTGTTGACAGTATAACACAATGACTCACCCCATATCTATGCTCAATTCTGTGTGTGTGTGTGTGTGTGTGTGTGTTTATGTGTGTGCGTGTGTGTGTGTGTGTGTGTGCTTGTGTGCACGTAATCTAGTAGAGTTACAGTCAATGATTGTTGACCTACTCAATCTCTGTACATGAATGGAAAACATCAGCTGTTCTCACTTAATGTAATCAGAACAAGACTTGGGGGGGGGGGGGGGTGTGACAGAGTTCACAGTTGGAAAACACAAGATGATAGACACAGTTGGTACAATAGGTTGAAAGGGGGAAAAATTGATGAGCAGTTGTGGCACAAACTCGATCCACTATGGGGTTTGCTACAGCACTACATTAATTCTTCTTAAAATATGCCCACATCTCCCTTTGAGCTGCAGACTGACTAAATTAAGGCTACTTATGTTTTGCAGCCCTGTAATAGAGGAAGGAAAAATAGCAATTGCAGGCTAACACAAACTGTGTGTGTATTTTCTGTAAGCATATGCTAGACGGTGGAACATACACTTTCAGACTCAGCATCTCAAAGCAATTGTAAATATCATCTTTTAAATCTCATGTCTGCTGTGCTGTGATTGATTACAAAGATGCACTTTACATGTACTTCGAGCACTGGTGCATAATCATTAACATGTGTGTGTGTGTGTGTGTGTGTGTGTGTATGTTTTAACTCATTCAGTAACGCCTGTTTTCACAAATGCTCCAAGGGACCTGACGGTGGAGTCTGGCCAGGACGTCCAGATTCCCTGCAGCGCTCAGGGCCAGCCACAGCCCGTCATCACCTGGAACAAGGTTAGAGGCTAGAGCCGCTATTGGCTGAGAGAGGCGGCCGTCGCCCCGTCACCACGGCGATCGCGAGGTTATACTAGGGTGACGGTGGCGGATCGGAGCGTGTGATGTGGGAGGGAAGGGAGAGGCACTGGGAAATGGTTTATGGTCGATAAATGTTTTGATGAGCTTTACTTGCTCAGGGTTACACCCCAAGACAGTGAAGCAATTCAGTGATTAATAAGTTTAATCCTGTTCAAGCTCAAGTTTCCATCCAAAAAACGTAATGCAGAAAGCTGCTGTAAATCAGCTCTAAGTAGGAGTCCGTTGAAAACTGAACAGCACAGTGGCCTACTTACTTTCCAGGTCCCATCTGTGAGGCTCTCAATCACTGTCTTGTTATTTGATCCCCGCCTCCACACGCTAGCTCCCAGGGTCGTGACCTTTGCCCCCCCCCCCCCACCTGCTCTCCCCCAGGATGGCGTACAGGTGACGGAGAGCGGCAAGTTCCACATCAGCCCTGAGGGTCTGGAGGTCAAGGACGTGGGCACCGCCGACGGCGGACGCTACGAGTGCGTCGCCCGCAACCCCATCGGCTACCAGGCTGTCAGCATGGTGCTCACCGTCACGGGTAAGATGCAGCGAACAATGTTCTCTAGTTGAGGTGCAGGGTCAGCCAGCCAGTGCGGCGTCTCTGGAGCAGGGAGGAGTTAAGCATCTTGCTCATGGATCCTTCAGCAGATATGATCAAACCCGGGCTGTGGTTGAGGGATGGCCTTATTAACCACAAGGCTGGCCTCGCTGCCAGATGACAACAAACTAACTTGTACTGAAATAACTGAAATCCTGTGGCAACTTGTGACTTCCAATAATAGATTCTCTGTCTAAAAACCTGCGGCTCTCTCTTATTCATTGCTACATACACAATAACTCATATGACATCAGTATAACTATGAAAGAGAGCTTTCATGTGACCAATTTGCAGCAAAGTAAAAACTGGATATTAGATTGGTGTCACCGTAGTGAACAGTCCACAAAGCGAGAAGCCCTACCTTGGACTTTTTTGGCCAAGTCACCCACTGAATTAGTCAAACTCTTCTGTAATGCTATCAGATTCCTGTCAGCTCCTCCCTGTGTGTGTTGATGTTTCCTGCTGAGATTTCTCAGGTCAGACCGCAGCACTCTGCTGGTGAACCGTAAACTGTTTCAATGTGCTCAGTTGTTGTTGGACTCTCTCAGCCCTCACGTCACAATCTCACTGTTTGCAATGGCACAGTCAGACGAAGGAGTGCGCCAGAAATGTGTTCGCTCCAACTGAGGCAGGGAAGCTGAAATGTAGCACCTTTAAAGGTGCTGTCACCTATTCTGTAGGAAGTACATCACACATTTGTAAACCTAAACTGTATTTTCTAACCTTTGTTTTAACCCCTTAAATATGTTTTAACCACCGTTAACCTCACACAGGTTTAAGAATAACAGGTAGTGTTAAAAATGACTCATTCCAAAATGATTCATCCCACTTTAATGATAATATTAGCTTAGTGAGAGAGTGAGAGTGAGAGGCTTTTTGTGATCTGAGTGTTCATTGTTCAGCAAAGTATTTGATACTGCAGGGTATATGATTCATCCCTCATTATAAACTTTAAGTATACTTCAGTCTTCAAGAGAAAATTGCTTGGCTGGGGAATTTGGTTACAGAGCTGTTAGACCAAACTTTTAGTAGTCAGTTTAATTAAGATGAAAACAACAAATTATGTTAAATGAGAGACGTACAATGAAACGAAAGAATGTAATAAGTCACAAAATGAGACATGTTGAAATGGAACAGAATTCATTCAGTGTCCTGGAGTTCGCAGTCCTGTCTGATGTTTTGTGTTGTTCATTGTAAACACCCTCATAAAGACTGAGGTCCAAACACTTCCAGATTTCTAACTTGATTGAACTTGGCTCTAAGCAGTCTCTACCTCTCTCTGTGTGTCAACAGTACCTCCAGTCAGCCGAGAGGGCGACACCTTCGTGAGCACGTCCATAGAACAGGCCATCCGCAATGTGGACAGTGCCATTGAGTCCACCAGGAGACGTCTCTTTGATGGGTAAGATGTGAGAGACACACACAAACACACTCACACTCCATCACCAAAAGGACCAGATCAGAAAGCCATACTGTTCACTCACTGCGCAGAATGAGTGGAAAGCTGCCTAATAGCGTTGTTCAAAAAATAAAGCCTGCAACGGTTATGTTCATGCATATGTAAATTAGATGTAAATCTCATTATTTTGCAAACATAATAGTAATTTGTCTGTGAGGCCATGCCAATCGAGATTGCACCCACACTTGCATTCACACTTCCTAACACCAACTCCCCCATATTATTGTTATGCATATAAGATCTTTGCAAGGTGGCATGAAGACTTGGTGCAAAGTTTGTCCTTTCAGAATGGTTGCTAGCTATCATTACTGCAAGACACAGGCATCGTCACCAGCAAGTCAGGCAAACAATGGAGAGGGTTTTCCATCCTAGAATCAAATCAAAGGCCGCTCCAATTATAAAAGCCACTTAACGCCACAACTTCATTTGTATACATTTCTTAGTGAATAAGATGAAAACTCTAACCTCGATCCCTAACCCTAACCCTAGCGCAAATAAATGCACAAATTGCCCTCGCAACGCAACCTCAGTGTTTGTCTTCTGCTACTTTTCTGCATCTCAAAAAAACATGCCTTTGCAATGCTTACATAAGGGCTTTTCATTGGTTTTACCATTTCACCTCTTTTCATTGATGTGTCAAGATAATAAGATCATCACCGAGATGAAAGGAAGCAAACGTCTTGAAGCCTTTGTTTATCCAGTGAAGTTTTCATTGCGCGCTCTCTCTCCTCTGCCACAGTAAGAGGTGTAGGTGGTTGCAATGTGAGTCATAAGCGTTTCCATCCTGTTGAATGATGTGGTTAGCAGAGGTGTTTTTCTTGGCGTGCACACACACACACAAGCGTGCGCGAGTAGCGTGGGCACACATATGCACCTGGACACACACAAAGGAAGAAATGCACCCACATAAACACACAGGTAACCCAAATTGAGTTGAGGGGATTTCCAGCTCTCTTCTAATGACAATCACAGATCCAGAGCCAGCCTCCTCCTTGGCTGATGGCGCCGGGGTCTTTGAACATCCTTCGGAAAGCTCTTAATATACTACTGTGATTAGGAGCACAGAATACTGGCTTTTATACCGGTCTCTCTCTTCATCCTCCTCATCCTCTCTCATTGTCACTGCCTTCTTTCTTGGACAAGAATAATAGCCGAGTATCACGCTTTTAAAAGCCCATTTTCGCACTTCTCTATACACCCAAAGATAGCTTAGTTCACACTATTCTGCTTTTTTCAAACTGCCACATTAAACATAATGGGGAAAGCTGCTTCTTTTTGGACATAGTGGAGCGTTTTCTAAAGTTGAGAAAAGTTCATCTCTTAAGAGGAGAAGACATGATGTTGACCACTTTTTTGTGAGCCACTCAATCAGAATGAAATGACAGACAATCAGAATGAAATTGGAGAACGTACCAGTAGAAAGGTTTGTAGTACTTGTTGCTCTGATCATAAAGCACATTGGCTGTGTTGCTGGAGTTTCTGGTACTGACAGTTAGACATAAGTACTATTTGCTGATAGTCGCAGCTGGTCATTATAGAAACAACGTGTGCAATGTGCGCGACCAGCTTTTTCAAATTATCACCACAAAATGCAATTAAGGTCGTACTTTTTCAAGGGATAATTAATTCATGTAAAGCACTTTGCAATCCTGTTTTGCAAAGTACTATTCATGCTAATAAATTAAAGTATAATAAACTTTATTATGCTGTGCTATAATAAAGTTTATTGTAGAAATAACAGTTTGGCGCGTTATGCTGCTATACCAGCAATCCAATAAAAGAGCTGCCTAACTTGACTGATTTCAGCCAAAATTTCTATGTTTCGAACATATTAAGACATCCGATGAAGTCTGCCCGATTCAATAGCCACTTGGCTCACATGTGCATTATGTCATCATGTGAGCGTGCTTGTAAAATGAGGCCATTTATTTTCATCTTGGCCCGGGTGGGACACCTGTGGATCTGGCACGTGGCTGCATTGTTTGCCACACCCTTAAGTCCAGGCCTGGCAGAGCTTCAAAGACTGGAGTTGTTAAAAAAACAAGTACCTTGAGGTGGTAGTAAAGCAGTGCAGTGGTCTTCTAGAGGGGGTGAAAGCATGTACAACACACACACTCACACACACAGACTTGCGATGGAGTAGATCCAACTTATAGGTGAAATGACTGACTTCCACATCAGCCCTGAGGGGCACACTGTGTGTGCATGTCACCTGCTCTGGCTGCAGTGGAGAAATGTTCTGGAAAGTGTTTGTTCGCTCAGGCTATACAGATCAGGGAAGACTCGCTGCCTGCTTTTTCCGCCCTCCGGGGGAAAAAAATTACTCGAAGGAATGCGATTTCAACATGACGTTTGAAATCGGCCTTATCTGTTCGCTTCCTTTCAATTTGTCTTCCTCTCACCCCCTATTTTTTTTTCTTGTTTCTCACCTTTTTTGCTCTTTCTCCACGCTCTCGCACATTATATTCACTATCCTTTTTGTTTTCTCTCTTTTCATACGCTGTCTCCCTCCTCCCCCCCACCCCGCCTCCCTCTCCCTCCCATCCCTCCGTCCCTCCAGTCAGCCTCGTACCCCAGGCGAGCTGCTGGCTCTTTTCCGGTACCCGCGGGACCCCTACACGGTGGAGCAGGCGCGCGCAGGAGAGATCTTCGAGCAGACGCTGCTCCTCATCCAGAACCACGTCAACCAGGGGCTCATGGTCGACACCAACGGCACCGGTGAGGCTGACACCCACACACACACACAGAGGAAGCCCATGTGAACATCATATGTCTCACTTTACTGTACTGGAATCGTTAAAGTTGCACTACACAAAATGTTTATGTAAAAATGCACCTGTTTTTTTAGCCTAAATCACTGGGAGTGGGGCTACAATTTTAGTGTCTGTCATGGAAACTGGCAGGAAATATTCTCTGCCTACAAGAATGATGAATCAAAACTTAAGACTCTCTCGTCTCTTTGGTTTCCTTTGGTATAAAGCATCATAGAACGGCCGAGTTGCTGTGTGCAGTTCACTGACGTCGCGGATATTGAAGTTCAGTTTTCAAACAGTTACCTGTCACTGCCGTTTGAAGCTACCAGCATGAGAAATTGCCAAGTGCCTCACTGACAAATCATATCGGCTGTGTTTTGACAGGGGAAACCCAACTTGACAGTCAGAATCGAGAGTATTGACTTCTCTGTGATGGTTTCTTTCTTTTACATCTTTTTCTTTCCCTCCATGTCACACTCTCCTTTGTGAATGTGGCTGTAGCTTATGCTACATTTAATGCAAAGTGGGAATATTTGTTGAGTGACTTGACGGCTCAAAGTAATGATTGGAAGTGTGCATGCATTCAGAATTGCTTGAATCCGTCAAACGGCGTGATTGAAGTTTTTGTAGACTTTGGTTGCTCATGATAATTATTCTCATTTTATGCTATCATTGCAACACACAAGTTTAATTTACACAAGCAGTGAAACGGTTGACCTGCTTAAAGATGTTTCCTGTATTGAATCAGAAACTACACATGGAGATTCATATTGAATTGGTTTAAGGAGGAGAGTCTCACATCCCTAGTCCACACAGATATCCTGTCTCTGAAGACTCTCTGGCTGTGGAAAGCCAAGCACTGCTGCTCTCAGTCAGGGTGTGAACAACCTCAGAGGAGCCCATGGGAGTCTGCTGTCTGTTTGACTGGTGTTTCAGGGTGGGGCCACTGACACACCATTGCTGTTGACTGTGCTGCATTCATATTATATGGGAACAGCCATTCAAACAACTTGATAGTTAAAGGAAATGATGTGGAGGTGTTCATGCATTTGAACGCCCACTCAGGTGGATGGTTTACATGAGTAAGATTTCCACCTTCACTTGCTCTAATTGATAAGTAGCAACACAGGAATACATCTCATTCAAAATGGCAACATGCATGGATCAGTCCACACAAGTATGCAAATTAAGTGAAAGAAGTCTCATACTGTAGTTTCTGTACAACGGAGCAAGAAACAGTTGAACACAGTGAACTTTTCTGGACGAATGGGAAAATGTTCTTGAATGACGGAAGTGTGTAGTAGTGTGATCGCTTGTCTTCATGTGTGTGACGCCCCGTCTTTGCCCCATCACATCGTGTGAACGGCTTCCAGATGGGACGGCGAGCAGACCAGTCGTCTTTGGGCAACACTTCAGTGGTCTGTAGACTTAATTTTCTCCCTAGGCAAGATAGATGGCCAGTACAAGGCATGTAATCCAAGTAAGCCTCTGGGTTGCACTGAACTACTTAAAGATTGTAGATACATGGAAGATACATATGCATACTTATCAGACTGGCTATTATTATGTTAAAATAATGACATCTATGACAGATGTCATTATTTTGATCTGAAATTAAGCCAGGACATCCTACTGGATTCAGCAAAAAAAAAGCCCCATCCAGTTTTCCAAGCAAAGTCTCAAGCAAAGCAGCCAACAATTCAATCCTCAACCACTCCATGAATTATCATCATGTTATTGTGAGCGTATTTGGCTGTGGATAAGCCTTCCATCTGCATGCCATTTTCTCCAGCGTTACCCAAGGGCTAGAGACGTAATCATGGAGCAGTTGACTAGGCGCCCGTAAACAGTTTTACTACCCCTGTGTCACACCGCAGAACACTTAACCTAAAATCATTGTTGAACGCAGATCTGGCAGGACAAATTTTAAGATGCTTTGTGTCTTTGGGTGTACGGATCGACTCAGTCATGCATGCATGTGGGTTGGTGCGGGTGTGTATATGCATATGCATGTCTTTGCGGGCATTTGCATATGCACGGAGAGACATCCAGTGGTCTGGAGCTGTATTTTAACTTGATGGTACATGAAAGCACCCACTCCAATGGGGGTTAAATTTAACAGTCACAAAGGTTAAATGGGGTAGTTGTGTACAGAATCAGCAGAACGGTGAACTATTGGAGTGTCAGATACTTGGTGCAAGAAAGGAACCAGAGACAGATGAGAAAGAGGGGGAGGAGGAATAGTGTGTGAGAATGGGAAGAGTGAAAGGTAGGAGAGGGAATAAAGAAAGAGAAGAGGAAAATACAGACATGGGTCAGTATTGGAGACAAACAGGGAAAGAGAAATAGAGGAGTGTGAAATATGAACAGAGAGAGAGAGAGACAATGTTTTCATTACTTATGCCAACAACCAAGTGTTCATTGTTGCGTTGGCCCCGGACCAAGCTCACAGAGGGATTTCTGCCTGTCAGCAAAAACAAACGCGCTGTTTTTATTGTATCTCTACTTGATCTGGGAGGGGGACACCCCACTTTCGCCCATCCTCCACCGAACACACACACACACACAAACCCCCACACACAGATACACCAGAGCCAAGATGAGTTCGTCTGGAACTGTTCCTTGAATTATTCGGTGAGAGAATGTAGGGAGAGGGAGAGAGGGCTTGTAGCTTTTGATGTCGTTTCATTTGTAGACAGAAAGTCTCACCTTACCCCCATTGAGGTCAGCCACACACACATAACCATTAACCCTCACACCACATTGCTAACACATCACAAGCACACACAGATACACACCTGCTATACACATATGCTGCACACTGGAGCTATTGCACAAGAGCTCTCACATATCAAAGCAAGTCAGGACAGGTTAGTGAAACACTGCAATCTTTCCACTCTCTGAGCCAGGAGCAATGTGTGATCATGTCTACAGTAAAATATTTGATATGTGAATCATATAAACAAACACTAGATTACATTCTATTTTGATGGCTTAGATGAGGTGATTTTCTCGCTTAAAACTGGGTGAACTTTGGTATTGTATTTTAGCTTTGTATTTTCACAAATCTTCAGCCACCGAAACCCCAGCCAGACTGTACATGTGCTGAATTTATTCTGCCTCCCCCGCAGCATTCCGCTACAACGACCTGGTGTCGCCCCACTTCCTGGAGGTGATCGCCAACCTGTCCGGCTGCACGGCCCACCGCCGCTTCAACAACTGCTCCGACATCTGCTTCCACCAGAAGTACCGCAGCCACGACGGCACCTGCAACAACCTGCAGCACCCGATGTGGGGCGCCTCGCTCACGGCCTTCGAACGCCTGCTGAAATCGGTCTACGACAACGGGTTTAACCTGCCGAGAGGCGCCACCGACCGGCAGCATAACGGATACAGGCTGCCGCTCCCCAGGTTGGTGTCCACCACCATGATCGGCACGGAGACCATCACCCCCGACGACCGCTACACGCACATGCTGATGCAGTGGGGTCAGTTCCTGGACCACGACTTGGACGCGACGGTGGCGGCCCTCAGCCAGTCGCGCTTCTCCGACGGCCAGCTGTGCACGCAGGTCTGCACCAACGACCCGCCGTGCTTCCCCATCCAGTTCCCGCCCAACGACCCGCGGCAGCTGCGGAGCGGCGCCCGCTGCATGTTCTTCGTGCGGTCCAGCCCCGTGTGCGGCAGCGGGATGACGTCGCTCCTCATGAACAGCGTGTACCCGCGGGAGCAAATCAACCAGCTGACCAGCTACATCGACGCTTCCAACGTCTACGGCAGCTCGAGACACGAATCGGAAGAGATCCGCGATCTGGCCAGCCAGCGGGGACTGCTCCGGCAAGGAATCATCCAGCGGACGGGGAAGCCGCTTTTGCCGTTCGCCACCGGACCGCCTACGGAGTGCATGCGGGATGAGAATGAGAGTCCGATTCCCTGTTTCTTGGCTGGGGACCACCGTGCCAACGAGCAGCTCGGTCTGACCGCCATGCACACGGTGTGGTTCAGGGAGCACAACCGCATAGCCACGGAGCTACTGAGGCTGAACCCCCATTGGGACGGAGACACCATCTACCACGAGGCCAGGAAGATAGTGGGGGCCCAGATGCAACACATCACCTACAGTCACTGGTTGCCAAAGGTAAGGACCGTCAGCTTAACTCTCACATTGCTTTATTTTCATATACTTACCTCTGTCTCTGAAGACCAAGGCAGTTAGTAATAACAGCCTTGGTCAATAGTAATAACTGGTAACGGTAAAGGTGGTAATGATGGCGATAAGGAAAATGCCTATTGTGTTCCATCTCCAATCCCCCAGATCCTGGGTGAGGCAGGCGTGAAGCTGATGGGACCCTACGGCGGCTACAACCCCAACGTCAACGCCGCCATCTTCAACGCCTTCGCCACCGCCGCTTTCCGCTTCGGACACACCCTCATCAACCCCATCCTGTACAGGTTGGACCAGGACTTCCAGCCCATCCCCCAGGGCCACATCTCCCTCCACCGGGCCTTCTTCTCCCCCTTCCGCATCGTCAACGAGGGCGGCATCGACCCGCTCCTCCGCGGGCTCTTCGGCGTCGCCGGGAAAATGCGCGTTTCGACGCAGCTGCTGAACACGGAGCTGACGGAGAGGCTGTTCTCCATGGCGCACGCCGTGGCGTTGGATCTGGCCGCCATGAATATACAGAGAGGGAGGGATCATGGCATACCGTCGTACAATGATTACAGAACCTTCTGTAACCTGACCTCGGCGCAGACATTTGATGATTTGAGGAACGAGATTAAGAATCCAACTGTCAGAGAGAAACTGCAGAGGTAAAGGGAAATGTAAATGACTAACAACTTTTAACAACTTTTAGCATTGTCCATAGCCTGTTGACAATAGCAATGAGGTATTCTGTGGCCTATAGAATTACATCTGAACAGATTTTAGGAACCCCAGCCTTCATCAAGGGTTCACGCAATCCTAACGAGGAAAAAGAAAATCTGCGTAATTAGTCTAGATAGCACGCTCACTGTGAGGTTTTGTTCCAGTGCACAGTTGTCTTGTACCTGACTATTTCCATGTCTGGCAGGTTGTATGGCACTCCTCTGAACATCGACCTGTTCCCTGCCCTGATGGCTGAAGACCTGGTCCCTGGCAGCAGGCTGGGGCCCACCCTCATGTGTCTGCTGGCGGCCCAGTTCAAACGCCTGCGAGATGGCGACAGGTAAGATCACCACACACGCCACCTCCATACCCTGGAAAGATAAAGGGATGCCTCCAGTCTCTCCAGACAGTCCCTTTTAGAGTATTGCTTGTTCACTTTTTCCAGTTTCTGAGATGTATAGAATGCTACGTATCAAGGTTGTGCATTTTGCCAGTGATGAGAACTTTTGCCATTGCACAATGACTAAAGATCTTTTTAAGCAGCAGTTTGTTCTTAGTAGTTTGTTCTTATTTATACCTATTGTTAGTAGAACAATCAATAAGAACTTCTGTTATTTAGCATTCTAGGAATTTAGCTGACCCAAGTGCAACAGTAGAATAAGCTTCAATTCCTACAAAACCAAAATTACAAGCAACCAAAAATCTGGAGTGCATTAGTGCCCTTACAATATTCCTGTGACCATAGAACAGAGTGAAGTGCTAGGAAAAGAAATACAATTAGAGGTAAGGAGAGATATGGAAAGGGTTTTTTGCTTTTTTCTCTTCAATCATAATCATTCTCTCTTGTCTTTCCCCGCCTGTCCTCCTCTTCTGTCATCTTCAGGTTCTGGTATGAAAACCCCGGCGTGTTCACCCCGGCCCAGCTGACCCAGCTGAAGCAGGCCTCTCTGACCCGGGTGCTGTGCGACAACGGGGACAACATCACGCGCATCCAGCCGGACGTCTTCAGCGTGGCCGAGCTGCCCCACGGCTACGGCAGCTGTGACGACGTCCCCAAGATCGACCTGCGCATGTGGCAGGACTGCTGCGAAGGTGGGAGCAAGTGGAGGGGATGGATGGATGGGGAACAAAACAGATGCAGTTAATAACGTAGAACAACATTTACACAAAATGATGCAAATATGCAGCAAAAAGTGACTCTGTTTGGGTATTGCATGCCGCATGCATGTGATTCTGCAAACACAAGGGCATAGCAGTACTATTTCAATCATGTCTAGCACGTCTTTCATGTAGTCATATCTCTCTTTATCTTGCCAAATCTTCAATGACATATCCCATTTTACCACGCCAAAAGAAAACATGCTTTACAAGCAATAACAGGACAGGATGTTATCTAGACGTCTCATCCGATGGCTTACACAGGTCCAGCACTGGGACTGCTTTGTAAGATGAAAGCCGGTACAACATCCTCACCCAGTGTTTCCCTTTGATAACGTCTCCATGAAGATAGCCCAGCTTCAAAATAATCACAGGTTATATGCTACAATTTACAACATCCCCTGTGTACGGCTGATGTCAGATATCACTCTGCATGGAAGCTGCTTGCCTGGAACTTGGAAGAACAGATGAGATAGGGAAGAAATGAAAGAGTAATCATTTTTTTCAGGAAATGAAGTGAATGGGAGCTTTGACTTGTAGGCAAACAAAGTCTGGGCTCGTTTCTCTCAGGCTTTTGAGAAAGGCGAGGCTTCCATCTGTCAGACGTTGATTTAGTCTCGTTCTGCAGTCAGCGTAAAGTAAAGTTTAAAGTCAAATGTCATGAACTGTTATGCCAGTGCTACTCCGCTGGATCTCCACTCCACTGAAACAACAGGGGACCTCCTGTTCCTGAACATAACATTCATGACATAACCGATGTACTTTTCACAGACTTCTCAGGTTAGAGATCGTATTTGGAGTTAAGACCTGGATGTTTAAGCATTCCACCAGTGCGTGCAGCTGACAAAGCCAAAAGGAGATGAATGAAGAGGCATCCCCCGCTGTTCTATACCAGCATGAGGGTCTTCAGTGGCTGTCTCCTATCAATGATTTGGAGATATGATCAGTTGTGGCCTGGATTGCAAGAGAAAATCTGATGAACTTGATTGGCCTGTATAGCTCAGGGGCTGAATGCAGTGCAATGACTTTTTGTGTACCAGTAATCATGATGATGAGCTTTGCTGAACGAGCTACAAGTGTGAGGAAATGAATGATTTGTGTTGTTGGCACTCAGAATGGCTGGAATATAGGGCTTGGCCTTGCAGGATTAGCCACAGAATAAGACTTGGGTTTCTTAAACTGTAGATGCGTATGAGTTTTTCATGTTTTCACAGGAGTTTAATGTTCGCCGAAACCCTTGAACGCTCATAACTGCCCCGGCTTCTCCTGGGTGGTTGATGGAGAATACAAGGCCTTTTTCAGTGGAGCTTATAAGACATAATATGGCCATTTACTGCCCACTGTGAAACACACTGCCACAGTCTCCCTACCTTTTCCATTGAATCACTGTTGAAGTCATGCATGAAGTGCTGAGTGAAAAAGAGCATTCAGGTCACATGGCTTCTGACTGCTCTATACACCCCAAGTTCTACCCACTAATAGCTATGACTTCACATATATGGGCTCTTAACCACCAGAGTTACCCGAGTCAATAAAATTGCACACAATTAACACTTGTGAATATAGCATCAGATCTATAATTTGCAGATTCATATGCCTATACTAAATTGGTGTTTTCTAATGCATAGGGCCAAATCACGTTGACTCAATGTTATATTGCTGCTGTCACTGGAAAAACACATTACTTCAATTTTGGTGTTTTCCTTCCTCTTACTTACTTTACTGAAAATTTACAGTTACAAACTTTGTGTTGAGTTTTATATTTCTAGTTTTATGACCCCTTGGGCCCTTGAAACATGTTAAAAACCCATTGAATAATTGCAAAAACACATTGAATGACAACATCAGTGTTCCTTTCTTACTTTGTGATAAAAACATACTTTTTTGTTTTTTTGCAGATATGTGGTTTTGATCCGACAACAGCGAGTGAATGATTTGGGTCAGTCCATGTACATCTGGAGGCAGTTTGGCTTGTGTGTCGAATCAACAGGGTACCGAGCTAGATTTGGGATGAACGATTTTCCTGATTGAGGGAGAGGGCTGAACAATATGTTTTCAACAGTTTCAGTTGTATGAAATATGTCGGCGCCATGCAGTATGAACAGTCGTGAAATGGTAGATGGGGTAAATATCTAGTTCTAGTTTTCCAGCAGATTGTACTAAACTTGAACGAGGCCTCCACATCTAGTGGTCCGTTGCCTTCTCAGAGACAGCTATGATATTCTGGGACAAAACAAGCAGCGGTTTAATAACCAGCACATGGTGCCTCTTAATCATTCTCCTTTCATCCCAGATTCTGACCCCAGTGCTCACCCTTCCTTTACAAAATGAACAAGAGAAGCGCTAAGCTAATAAACAGAGAATATCCTGCCAGACAGGGGAAGGCGGGGAGGGAGGAAGAGGGTTAAGGCGCTTGTTTCTGCCTGGTGAAACTAAACCGTAGGCAGATTCACAGTTTTATTTGGCTCAATAAGGAGAGCGAGAGAGAGGATACCACTGAGAACTGTTGTATGTGTGTGTGTGTGCGTGCACACGTGTGTGTGTGTCTGCAGCGCAGCGGGGTGTGAGCGTGCTTCTGTGCGCTCATCCGTGTCTATCAGCATGAGATAGGATGTCTTGTTGTTTTGAGATCGTCTTTGTCTTTTACGGCCGGTTGCCTGGTAAATCAAAGGCATCTGAGGCCAAGCGGCAGGCTTTAAGGCTTTTACGGTTAAAGGTGCAGCCCACCTAATTGCAGGGCCTGAACTGTCCTTTCTCAGGTTTACTCAGAAGTCTCTTGACGCTCTCGCTGATGCTCAGCACGCCCCAGATGTGTACGGGAGGACTGTGTTTTTGTGTGTGTGTGTCTTTTATCTTTTCCGATGTGGGTGCAGTGTGTGATGGCCGTGTGAGAGTGAGGCATCACACCACAATAAGTCTCAGATCAGCACTTTGAAGCGGGATGAAAGAGAGGCTGCTGATAGCGGCGTCAGCAGTCAGCTAGTCACCTTCTCCCCTACTGACTGACTCAAGTTTCTCCATCAGCTCATATACATTTTCCTGTTTTGTGTCTGTGTGTATGTGCACGGGGGTGTATGTATATTTGTGCACACATTGGTCTCTGGTTGTAGCATGGTCATTCATAATAGGGGGAAACATTTGCCTTGTACAGAATCCCCTTACAAAGCATATTAAACAAGAAAATGTAACCTGATTGTGATTCTCCTGAGGACATTTTCGATACTGTACGCCGCTGACGAGTAGATTTCTTCTCAACCTGTGTGATTCTTGTTGTCTGTTAGTTAACTGCAGTGTGTTTGACCCCTCCAGACTGCCGGACCAAGGGTCAGTTCAACGCCCTGTCATATCACTTCAGAGGACGCAGGTCAGCTGACCACAGCTACACAGAGGATAGACCTGCTAACAGCATCCAGGAGACCAGGTAATACAGGATGACAAACATTATGAGTTATTTAGTAATATTCTGTATGTGTAAAATGTTGAAAGATGTGTAATAGTTAGATGCCAAACGTCTATAAAGACACTGCAGCGTCAATATGCAGCTAGAATGTTATAAAAATCCTTTCTGTAGAAATATTTTAAGGATAATGTGTGATGGAGGAGCCTTTTGTCTATGTGACCTATTATACATCCAGCAGTGTGAACTTTAAAATGTGAGTTTGACACGACTATAGGAAACCAAGACTATAGAAAAGAGTTTAATTATTGAAATTCAACTTATTTCTATGTTTGTTCGTTGCAGCCCAGCGGACGAAGCCAGAGAAAATCCTGTAAATGTCACTGTGACCTCCAAACCAAGCACTGAACCCTCAATCAACGACTTCCAGGACTTTGTCTCCGACATGCAGAAGACGATCACAAGTTTACGAAAGCAGGTGTGTATCCCTAACACACACACACACACACACACAAATATACTGCTAACAGTAGCTCTAGTTTCATCATTTTGTGAAGAGAACTCTGTTGTCTGTGTACAAGAACCAGCCATCTAAAAACATCTCCTGCCTACCGCCTACTTTTTATTGGTCCATAATCTTCAGTACTTCATTACTTCCTTCCTCTTAAGTCCAAACATGCCTTTGCTCTTTGAGTTGTAAGTTGACTCCTCAACATGCTACATGCATTGACACTGTTTAACCCCCATACATACAGGCATGTTTTTCATTAACCTGTTAGTGGCACAATCAATTCCTGTGGATGGGGCCTTGCATCCTGACCCTGAAAGTTCAAAACAAAAAAACAGATGGGCTGGTGTGTGTGTGTGTGTGTGTGTGTGTGCGTGTGTGTGTTTGGGAGAGGGGGGGCTGATGAAGTATACAACTATATGTACGTTGATGGGGGTTGAGGCAGGTGGGTTGGCTTTAAAGGATGTGGAATTGGTTAGTAGGACAAGATTCCTCACTTGTTAGGTCATGTTGTTCATACATTTTTGTGCATATGTGTCCCATAAGACGCACTACAAGGTGAAATGTGTTTCTCGGAGTCAGTTTGACTCTTCCTGTCCTTGCGTCTTTTGCAGATTAAAAGACTTGAAGCCCGTCTGAGCAAGACAGACTGCACTGATACGGAGGGTCGCGAGCGAACGGACGGAGACAGGTGGAAACAGGACCCCTGCACCACATGTGAATGCAGAGTACGTGAACACCTATCGCTTTCCTATCCACATGCGACTCGCTCCGCACCCGCATTCAGTACAGCACTCCCATCCCTGCCGCACACATGCATGCACACAGCACCTAACGCGCTCACTTTTCACACCCTCCAAAGCTTATCATGCCAGCATATCGCGTTTCCCTCGCACCTTTCCTCACCGGTCGATCAGATTGCGCGCCCCATTTCTAAGCCCGGTTTTAAATGTCCCGTTTTCTCCCTCCTCACCTCCTCCAGAACCTCTTGGCAGCGCCCCCCCCTCCTGGCACCGGCGTCTGCGTTCGGTGTGTTTGTGTGCGTCTGCCGCTTTCCTGGCTTTCAACTCTTTATCTCTCTGACGCTCTCTCTCTCCCTGCCAGCCTGCTGGCAGGAGCGACGGCGTCCGCCTGCCAAGCCTGGCACTCGTTGAACCGTCAATCCTCCTCGGCCCCGTCTTTCTTCCCCACTTACCTTTCATTGCTATCCTTCCCACCCAAAGTTTATTTTACTCGCCACGTCTGTTTGTTACACCTGTCAGTTGCTCTTTTCGACTTTTTCTCCCTCTACTTCTCCTAAACAATCCTCTCCTCCTCTGTAATTGGAGGATTTTTGTAATGATTCAATTTGACAGGCAGAAGCACAATGAGAAACTGTCTGGGAAAGCACAGTTTGGCTCAATACGTCATGTTGTTGCTCCACTAAAACAATATTCTTCATTGTTCGGTTTGGCCTCATTTAGTCTGGCTACCAAGAAAAAGCACAAGACAGTGGCAAAATAAATGACCAGCTCATAACACACATATGCAAATCTGCAGCTTCCGTACTGATGGTATCTACATCTGTAAAGTGAATATATTTGATAAAGTCTAGACACCTTTTCTGCCCTCTGCAGTTAATGTAGACACACATTTTGCATATCCTGTATATATTCTGTAAATTCACATATCTTTTCATATTCTCATATTCTCCTCACATATTTGTCTTTTTCCTTCTTTTTCTTTGTCTCAATTTGTTCCACTGCTGTTATTTTGCGCACCCTGCATCCATGCAGTAAATACATATATTTTCATACTTTTCACTCATATATTTTTGTTTAACATGTTGTAGTGTTGTAATTGTCAGTTTGCATTATGTTCAACACCCTCCATTTGCTCCATTCTTATTTTGATCCTATTATTTCTTTGCTGTATCCTAATTTCCCTGCTGCAACAACCCAATTTCCCCCACAGGGATCATTAAAATTTTCATCCAGTCTAATCTAATAAGGTAACTGACCTGTATCCCCTGTATCCCCCCCCCCCCCCCCCACACCCATCCAGGATGCCCAGGTGACCTGCTTTGTGGAGTCTTGCCCACCAGCCGAGTGCAAAAGGCCCGTCAAGCTAAAAGGCGCCTGCTGCCCGGTGTGCCTGGCGCAGGCGGACGCCGAGAGCAGGCATCAAGCGGACACCCGCCACGCATAACCCTCAGGACCCCCCCGACCAACACGCCCTCGTGTCTGAAACACACACACTCACACGCAGCGATCCAGAGAGAGGATGAGACTCTTCCAGGTGTGCTACGCCGCAGCCACCGGCACCCAATAGCCTCGTTTTTTTTTTTTTGTATTGTTTTTCTTTTATCAGGGGAGGGGGTTGATTTTTTTTTTTGTTTTGTTTTTGTTTTTTGGATTGTCGCACCCTCCAAGGCCAACAGCCGGAGGCTCGGTTTGAAATCCACTGGCAACGAGCCAGCGAGCGCTAAATGGATTTATTTCCGAACCGATGGGTGGATGGACGGACGGACGGATGGATGAACGGACGGATGGACGGACGGACAAACCTCTTCTCCTCGCTCGGGCCTCCCAGAACACGGGAGTCCACCGAGGCTTCTGAAGTGCTACCACCAGCCACTGTGTTTGCACCCCTGCGACTAAACACATGGTGACGAAACGCGGGGCCAGTCGCCGTCGTCAGGCAGGAAAGGGAAGGCGAGCGAAAGGCGGCGGCCATTTTGTTGTCTCACAAAACTTTCTCAGGTTAGAGATGCCGAAAAACTGGTGCTATCCCCCGCCCCCCCTTTTGTTTTTTATTAATGATTTAATCACTAAATACAAACCTTCAAAGTATTGTTTTTTTGTTTTTGTTTGTTAACAATATGCAAAGCAATCTATATACACTCATTATATGCCTTTTTATGGTAAATCACAATTGAGAGAATCTTTTTTTTTTTATTCAATCTAAAAGACATTTTATGAATAGAGTTACTTCATCTTTTAATCTAAGGTGCTTTATATCATGTTATGAATATGTATTTTTTTTTCTCCCTTTTTTTGTATAAAAATGCTTACATATGAAGATAATGTGAAGCCCTACAAAAACTTTTGTAATGCAAAAAATAATGTCTACTGAATATTGCCTCTCTCTCCATGGACGACTTGTTAGTTAACATACTTATGGGATTTCTGTATTTTTCTGGCCTGTCCCTGAACTCAACATGACGCGATGTTGTGCTCTTTTTCACACTTTCATTTTGCTTTCAAAAAGCAGTGAAAAAAAAATCCCATTGTTTTTTTTTTTTACCACTGTATTAACCTGAACCTTCCTCCCAGTATTTCCCCTCGATCTCCTAAAGCCAAATGTATAGCTTGATAACTTCAAAAAATTGCATAGTAGCACATGTTTATCCATGAAATTATGTCTGAATGTTGTAATGAGGTCAGGATTTAGCCTTGGTACTGCTAAGTCTACCGCAGCAGTATTCTCCTTCTGGCCCAGTGTCCGCTCACACATTTCTTTTTTCCTTGTATAGTCTTTAGTCCACAGACTACACACAATTGAAGGACTGCTACCTTTTCTATTGACTCTGTTTCTTCTCTGCTGTTCTGGACCCGCAGCTCTCCGACTCCAGTTTACACAAGGACACGCTCGCACGCATTCCTCCGTCAAGCATTCGCTCCCGTTTCTCTGTCTTTTTTTTACAATTTCTTTTTCGCTCACGTGTGCGACCGACGGTTCGGTTTTTGGCCGTCTTCCGCGTCGATGTGGTTAGGAATGCTCGTCCCGGCTCATGTTTCCTCGCCGCGTCGGAGACTGCGAGGCCGGGCTGACGTCATTTGGCCGAGCATGTGTGAAGCGCAGGCTCTCTGTAGCCCTCTGACCCTCATTCCGCCGTAATGGAAGCCATATGAGAGAGGAAGCGAGGGGGAAAAGTAGGGGAGGGTGGGGCGGCGATGACCGGGATGCAGCGTCAATCAAAACAACTGAGCCTCGGCTGTCTTCTTACTGTCGGCGGGCGGATGGATTTGTCCCTCCGACTCCCGCTGACGGGCCTTACACATGTACTGTACATAGACCGACGCCACTCATTGGATCCCATGCACTGGCTCGCTTCGTGTAACACAAGTTTTTGTTTTCCTATCTTCCTTTGCTCCCAATTGTCGTGTAGCGGGGCCGCAGCTGCAGTGTTCCTTTTCCATTGTTTTCTTTATGCGGTAACGTCCTGAGAATGCTGTCTGTCGCGAAGCAGAAATAGTACGCTCCGGAATGTTCCATTCAGGATTC
Source organism: Centroberyx gerrardi (assembly GCF_048128805.1). Lineage (NCBI taxonomy): Eukaryota > Metazoa > Chordata > Actinopteri > Beryciformes > Berycidae > Centroberyx > Centroberyx gerrardi. The sequence continues at coordinate 19,313,030 of NC_136013.1, forward strand.
CATTGAGACTGTCAAGGAGACAGTGCCGCGGATCACGGGGGCTGGCAGCCGCACTGGTAAATTGGTATCATACCATTGTGTTTAAATGTACTGGACAGGTTCGTACACCAAACTGTGTTTACGGTGTGTGTACTTTTCTCTCCTCTTTCATCACTTTCATCTCTCGTCATTTATTCGTGGCTTTTCCTGCTTTACCGTTTTGTCCTCGCGCTATTCCATGACGTGTACAAATGTGTGTGAATGTGTATGCATAAACGTGTGTTTGTAGGTATGGATGTGTGTGTGTGCGTCTGTCTTCTGTTTCAATAATATGCTTAAGGCATTTTGGCAAATGTCCCAAGGTTTGGCTGCCAAAGCACTGTGACCTCTCTTCCCCTGCATTACCAGTCATCATATTCATACATTTGTTGTATTATTTTGTTCCTTTTTTTCATGTTTATTCTCTATTCTCATTGTGGTCCTCCCCTTTGTTTTTTATTCCCACCCCCCCAAAAAAAGAACTCCCAAGTGTCAATGGAATGCACTGCTCTGCAAGACTGAACATGCTTTACCTACACTGTCCCCTAAGGAGTGGTCAATGTGGATATAGTACCTATCTGACATTTGTATTGTACGTTTGCCAAAGAATTGTTTGCACTGTAATGTATGCCTCTTGACAATAATAATAAAAAATAGGCCACATTTGAATTACAGCCACACTTGTTCACGCCTGGTCTTTGTCCTAGATTCAAAGTCTTGCTATTGATCAGACCTCTGCACTGTACTTTGCACTGTATTAGCAGAATTACCGCACTTCCCTGGGAACTTCCAACACCTTTTGATACTTGCAAGCTGCAGACACTGTTGTACTTCCTAACCCTGTGCTGTCGATTGTTCTCGGTGTCTTTGCATGGCTCTCAGCTGTCGGCAGGGTTCGGACACAGACGCCAGACGACACGGCATCAGAATGCAAAGCGTAGACAAACAGGAAGCAGCTGTGTAGCGTTTGGGTCGCGACGTTCAAAGATGAGTAATATTAGCCGCCCTAGCGCCTGATGAATGTGAACATGTGAAGTCATGCCTGCCTCGGAACGTTCGTCACATGCGCCCTCCGCAGATTTTCTGCTACACAAACTGCATTTGGATTTGGAAGGTTTTGTGTCAAACGATTGCAGCATTGGAATTTGTCTCTTTTTTTTTTTTTTTTCGAGATTCCTCGGACATGAGCGAATGGAACGTACTTAATGAAACTGAACCACCTCTGGGTATTGATCAATTAAAGTCCCGACTTGAACACTTCTTGACGTAAAGCAGTGGAACTCTGGTGTCCATTACTGGCTTCCTTCTCTCTCTCTCTCTCTCTCTCTCTCTCTATCCCTCTCCTTTCCTTCCTCATTCCATCCACGTCCCTCCCTCCCTCCGTCTGTCCTCCACGCTTCTCCCTGCAGGCAGAGGCCGCCCTGGCGGCCGGGGGAGGGGGGGGGGGGGGTTGGAGCGAGTGGACGGAGGCTCTCTGGATGGAAAGCGGCCCAGGAAATGAGGTTTCCAGTGGCTGCGCAGATAAAAGGGCCTCCGTCCTCCAGCCAGGCAGGGAAAAGACATTATCGCCCTGACAACAAGGGACCTACCTTACTCCAAGTAATAGGTCTATTCCTGGGAGATCCGAATACACACACACACACACACACACACACACACACACACACATCCTCTGGGTCGTTCCCATATCTCCCACAGTCCTCGCCTGCTGTACAGCTTCCCTCCACCACCCCCCCAACCCCCCCATCCCCCTCCTTTCCCAACTTCTTGGCCGTCGTCTGAATGAAACCCCCGCTGTTTACTTTGGAGAGAGATGGACAACCTGATTATGTAAGTGAGGAAGTGCTGTAGGTGTTCAATGGCTGGGGCCAGACACAGGCAGACAGTATGAGACACACACACACACACACACACACACACACAAAGGCCTGTCAAGAAAACCACCTATCGGCCCACAAAATCTGATATATGCAATTGAGCCTTAAGCATGGTTCATTCTAGCCTCGCTTATACCCGTCCAGTGCATTTCAGGTCCGGAGGTGTCTGGGGGAAAGAGGCTGGGGATTGTGGGTTTTCGGGGAGGTTTGGACAGGACACGAGCCTGCAGCTGCATAAGCCCGGCTGCCCGGCGAGCCTCTCACTTCCCACTCATCACGTACTGGAATTTCATTTAGGCAATTGGCTCGCGGCGTTGCACCTCTCGCCGGCCAAGGTGGGGAATTCTTTCCCTTCGCTAATGGAACGTCATTCTCATTTCCAGAGCG